>NC_050470.1:28545373-28845373 GCF_013373865.1 Monomorium pharaonis | reverse complement strand
AAATAATTTCTCTCTTCAGTAAATTGTATAAGAACACACAAAGAGAGATTTCACGTATAATTTTAGATAATCAAATCTTGATATTAGGGAGCAAAATAATGCAGTTCTAGATATGGCTTTAGAACAAAATCACTTGGGGGCCCTTATCGGTCGGCACAGTGCATTAAATACAAAAATGTCACCCTGTATATTTCTGACTCGTTCTATTACGTAGTCGAACGAAAACGCCGGTCTGGCTTGATTGATTGGTTACTTTGGTGTTTGCTCTGGTTCGCCGGCACCAGGCGAGTCAGCTTCGAATTGTCACGTCGATCGATTATTTTTGACAAGGTTGATTGATAGGCGGGCAGGATCGATCGATTGACGAACATTGTACAACGCGCGGACCTCGCCCCCGTTATTGCGTCGCCGATAATAATTCCAGGTGATATTATTGTCACCTTCAGCTCGCCTTTCCCACATAAAACAGCAACTGATGGTAGAGAGAGAGAGAGAGAGATAGAGAGAGAGAGACGGTCGTGCGCTGCACAATGCAATCGTATGCAATATAATTACCAACATTAAATTATTATCTAATGTTTCGACGAATAATCGTCGTGCGTGTTTTAATTAAACGAGTTATTCGCTTTTTCTTTTGTGCGTCATTTCGACAGCTAGCATATTTTTATACTCTTCTAAATAGGAAGAAATTGTTTTCTGTTCTTACTGCGGCAACTGAAGTAATCAAACTACAACGTGACTGAAATCAAGTTTAAAAACATAATATTGTAGCTTAACAGCTCTTATAATTACATATATGTTGTAATTTGAAACGGGGACAAAAAGAATTTTCTTTCATTGAGAAAGGACCGTAACAGAGGAACCGCTAAAAAATAAGCCTGAAGTAATTTATCGCGATGAAATAAAACGCTCAAAAAATTTCCTCGGTGTAATGTAACAGCGTATTTGAAAATGGAGATGTGCCAATCGTTCTCATTGTCAGTCGGATTTTTATTTCACGTTAAGCAAACGTGATCCGAGCTGCTAGCGCATTTCATCACGTACTAAGCGGCCCCGTATAAATTAATCACCTACAATTAAGATGATCGCCGCGTTCTGCTGAAGTATTAAAAGAACTAACACTCGCAGCGTCTATAAATCTTCATCGCGTTGCGGCACAACGACGCTTTTGTCTCGAATTTTTTTTTTTTCCGAAACGACGAGTTCTCGGGAGAGATTGCTCGAGTTTACGCTCCGCGCGACTCCGACGATCGACTCATCGACCGTGTAACCCAATTCCTCTAACGACGGAAGAGAGAGAGAGAAAGAGAGAGAAAGGGAAAGAGAGAGAGAGAGAGGGAGATCCCGCCGACGTCTTGAGGCCTCGTCACGAGGTGCCATTCGTCATAATTTTATCGATTACCCCGTCGGATAGTCGACGCAGCGACCGACCGACCGACCGGTCTATGCATCGGACCGGTATGATCGATTCCGCGTCGACTTGGCGAGTACGATTCCAATTAACCCGCTTCCACGCATCGGCGATCAGATACGATCCGTGGATTTCATAATTTCGAGTGTAACCGACGTGCGCGCGACTATCAATAATTGTAATCGATCTCGGCGTGGTTATTTTGACGTATCCCCGAGAGAGACAGAGAGAGAGAGAGAGAGAGAGAGAGAGAAAGGCGGCTGTAAATTTTCCACGCGATTTTCCTAGGATAATGGCGTAGGAGGAAACGTCTGCTTGCGCGAGGCCGCATCTGCGATGCGCGGATACAATGACAACGAGTCTGAGAAACTGCATAGTTATTATTACTTTCCAGTGGGCCTTATTTTCTATGCAGATTTGCGGTTGTCATCGGGCGCGAATGATTTATCATTTCATTGTGCATTCCCACCAGTGTAAATTACTTGCATAATGCTATTTATCACGTCAGTAAACCGTCGTCGATGACGGCGGTTTTTACCAATGGCATATCCGCAGAGAAATCCTCCCCCTCTCCCTTCCTCGGCGTATCCGCTAAACAATCGAGTTGCCAAGTGAGTGGCAAAAATGCTCCCCATTTTCTCGTAATTTAGATCGTCGCCAGAGGCAGTCGGGGGCCGCCTAAATCATTCCTTCTCGCCGACCCCGGCGGCAAGACCGTTAACTACCGGCCGCTTCTAACGATCGATGATTGCTCGACATTGATATAACGGGTCGCGGATGGAAAGATCGTCCACGACGACGCACTGATAATAACAACAATAAAAGCAGTCGTCGGCCACGGCAGTCGACGATTGGCGGTTTCGAAGGGAGGAATGGTGAGAGAGCGAAAAGGAGGGAAAAGAGGGAGGGAGGGAGGGAGGGCATCGTGTCTCCTCCCGGAGGCGCATTTCTCATTAATATAAACGTCGTCGTATATTACATGCCACCTATTCTTTCATCCTGTTCGGAACTCGTTCGGCGCAACCGATCGCATCGAGATGATCGGCTGCTCGCTCGCATCTCATTCGCTTCGAAGAGAAGACAGAGAGATAGAGAGAGAGAGAGAGAGATGAGACTCGCGCGGGTCTCCGTTCGCTCTCCTTCGCTGCCAGCCGGGCAGTCAATCCGAACCGCAGAATTCATTAATAACGCGATCACCGGACCGGCCGTATATCGCACGTTGTATTGCATCGCTGCTGCGCGGCTGATGGCAGCTGATGAAGTGTGGCCGCGCAGTAACCGTGCATCTGCATGTAAGAGCCGGATTGATGCGCGCGCGCGCGCGCACGATCGAAGGACGAAGGTTCGGTGCGATCGTCGCCACCCGCTTGCCGGGTGATCTCGCGCTAATTATTTCTGATTTAACGCTACGTGCGTGCGGTGGAAGCAGGTGCCCGCGTTAACTTGAGAAATATCTCCCCCCCTCCCTTGCGCGTTGCACAAAAACTTCACGTAGCTTTCGAGAGCGAGAGAAAGAAAGGAAACCCCGGATACCGCGTACGATCGATTCCGATAATACTTGCGGAGTCGTTAAGGCACTCGCGAGTTTAGCGATTATTACACTTTTAGCATTAGATGGTCGCGACCGGACATAGTCGAAGAAAGATTTCGTTAAAATAACATGAAGAAATGGCCTGAGAATCTTTCACTGTCCACGTGAGTCGCAGTCGTTTAGATATCAATTTTTTAGTTAAAC
Source organism: Monomorium pharaonis (assembly GCF_013373865.1). Taxonomy (NCBI): domain Eukaryota; kingdom Metazoa; phylum Arthropoda; class Insecta; order Hymenoptera; family Formicidae; genus Monomorium; species Monomorium pharaonis. The sequence goes on along the minus strand of NC_050470.1, from coordinate 28,842,227 downwards.
GTCTCGTTGTGCTGAAATTAATACGTCGTATCGTAACATCCGCGTCTAATTAGAATTCACATGACGTTTAAAAGCTGCATCCGCGCGTCGCTTTCGAAATACGCGCGGTGTTTCGTAACGGGCCAAGTCCGCGGGACGACGCGCGCGCGCGCGCGCGAGAGGAAAAGAGAAAAGGAAAAGGAAGAAAAAAGAAGACGCAAGGTGCAGCATGCGCGAATCCGAGTTTCGCGCGTGCAGATTCGCGAAGGAGGGAAGAAGAAGAAGTAGTAGTAGAAGAAGAAGAAGAAGAAGCAGCAGCAGCGATCTCGCGCCATCGAGTACCTGTCGATACGCATTATGAAAGTTTCAAGAGCTAAGAGAGCGCGCGGCGGCTCTTTCGCGTTTAGCTACGCGCGGCGGATATAAAAAGACCTCTTTGCCGATGCATTACATAATGCGCGCGCCCGTTCATAACCGTCGCCGCTTAAGTATGAATGGAGGAGAAGCCTATGCCCGCTCTCGCGCCCACTTCTCCATACGTATCGGCCGTATACGCCGGCGTCGCAGCCGAGCGCCGATCTTGACCTGCCTCAAATCATGTAAATCCTAATCCGCCTGCACGTACAATACGTACACGCGCGCACGCGCGCACACGCACGAGCGGGCGCCGGTAGCCCTCGAGCGTGCGCCCGCGAGAGGGCGTATTTTCAATAATTAAAATATTAATGAGTAACATCGACACACACCTGCCGCGCCTGGCCGCCAGTTAATTATTGATAGCCGATCCGCGTATTACTTCGCGTTAACAATTAACGATGTACAACCGGGAAAACAATTTATTTGCACGCGGACCTCATGAAAAATTCATCCGGCGCCAATAATCCCGCGCCCGTGATCGAGCGCCGCGCAAGCCCCGATTTTTGTCTGAATTCAGGTCTGAATTTATTATCGCGCGTACTTACGCCGCATAAATGTTGTATCGTGTCCGGCGCATTATTTATGCCGTTATTTTAAGTTCGATAACTTGACCAGAACGACAAATACGTTTCGAAATGTATTACATGGATTTCATATTATATATTTTATATTGTAAGACTATTTACAATATATGTATAATGAACTAGATCTTTAAATATGCCTGCTTTTTCTATTTTTTTTTTTACCAATATTTACGCGTTCTATCAATAATTATATAAAAGATGGATTTTTTAGTATTAAAAATATCAAAATTGATTATTTCTAGATACATTATCCATTTTATTACTGGATATGGCATGTCTAATCAAATTTTGACATAATCATATAAAGACAAATTTCTCATATGATTATATACATTATATAAGAAAAATTGATTCGAATTGTAAAATTCATTTTTAAAAATTTTTTGTCCTAGAACATTTTACAATACATGTTAATTTTTATTAAACAGTTTTAAAATTACTTTTATATACATTTCAAAAATTCTTATTTTGTGTGTGCGTGTTTTATTTATAATATTCGATAGATTATCGTGTCCTAAATTTATCACACATGATAAGATTTGTAGCAAATTTTACAGTAAAATATTCTCCAACAAATTCTCCCCGTGTAGATTAGTCCATTTTTAAAGTTATAGAAATGTCAATTTTTGAAAAAAATGACATTTGCATACATGGGGTTATTTTAGAGTTAAATAATGTGTGTAAAAAGTATTTCAAATTTGAGAAGCTGTCTTTGACGACTTAATCGCTCAGTCAAAAATGTAACGTGAAATTCTGTAACAATGCGCGCTCTTCTCTCTGTGACGAAGAAGGTGGGCGACCTGTTTAGCTTGCGAAAAAAATGTCTAAGAGGCTCAGGTGTAAGCATTCTACGGTACAGCGTCCGGCTTGAGAGATCGAGTTGCCTGATGTCTTCTCAAATACCTAGGGAAACTTAAAACGGCTAAGACGTCGACTTGTGTCCCCGATGTTGCAGCCTTTCCCATATAAGCACGCTATTTTGTTTCTCCTTCATTTGCAAATTTTCAAAGAGACCTTTTACGCGGCCACGTCAAGATCTCATTTCCAGTTATGATCGATGAGCTTTTCTTATTTTTTTATATGGTCATCAACAGGTCGATGTACCGATAAAATTACTATACATAGAAGTCGTGTTTGTATTCCTTCCTTCTGACATTCCTTTTAAAATCGACAAGAATAAAGGAATGTTATTAGGTAATTAAGGTAATTAGCGCCTAATGAACTTTATGCTCATAAGTAAGCAATTCTACCGACGATTGACGCATGTTATTACTGTTTTATTCTTGCACCGCGGGAGGATTCTCGAAAGCGACTCGCTCCGAAGAAGCGGAATCGAAGATATGATCGATCTTGCTACATAGATGAATCACTGGAGTGTGACTTTGCAACAAGATGACGAGAGACCTCATCTGTGGAAGGTCATAAGCAATTCGGACTTTTCCTTTTTTTTGCGCTAATTTAACTCTCCACTAGTTTCTTGATATTAAATATACAGTACCGTATCGCGGTGAAGATAAATGAGACTATGGAAATACTTCTTTCGTATATTTCGTATATTTTTATTTACTTTATAAATTTATAATTTCAATAATTTCAATTTTAGAATACTACTACGAATGATACTGAATTTTCACACACATACACATTCAGAGTAGTGTTAATTTAAGAAAAGTATGATTTAAAATTTAAAAACTTTCGAAGTAAAATCAGTAATAAACATAAAAAATTCTCCAATATACACACATAAAATTCTTATACACATTCTTGCATTCTGTTCTTTTATTATGTATACAAACAAAATGTTTAACAAACAAAAAAACAAAAATTCGCTGAATTAATCAATCAATCTGATGCACCTAAAAGCATCATGATACAAAGAAATCTTGACTTTAACTTCTTGACTTTGGTCTCTTCATCGATGAATGCGATAGCGTTATCTAAATAAAATGAGGAGACGAGTTTGCCGCAGATACGCGTTATCTCCGTGTTATCGTAACATGATTCACACGCGGATTTTTTATTAAAAAAAGTCACTTCCGCCATACAAACCTGCCTGTCCCGTAATGAGTTCTGTTTCTACGAGCGATTTCTTCATAAGTCGGAGTAATCTTCGGATTAGTATACACGCGCGCGAGTTTAATAGCGACTGACTGGCGTGTATGAGCCGCGGCAGCCTTTTGCCGTTAATGCCTAACAGAATTCATTACTCGTTAAACATGCGGCGCATCGCGAATTACTGTCGCGCCGTCGGCGTCGCACTAAGGACGCCGCTTCTCTTTTTTTCTTCCTTTCTTTCGCCAGGCGAACGCCTGGAAACGCCGACGCGAAATTGCGATAGATATTATACTCGACCTCGTCAAGATACCTTGGCGTTCGGAACTGAACAACAGTCAATGGCCTATCGACGGAAGCTGTCGGGCGAGCGGTCGCCCAAGTGTCGAAACGTAAAATGTCGCCTGAAAAAAGCCCCTGGAGGGCCTTTCGTACTGCCCACTCGTAAGAGAATCCGCTATTATATTTGAATAGACGATTGCATAAACTATGCGTACAAGGCGGACAGCTGTAAATGATTTAACGGTAAATGAGCGTTCCGCGAATGCACTTGCGCATAATTATGAGTACGTGCTTCTCATCTTTACCGTGTACGACATTTTATTCATTGACAATGCGAACGACTAATATGTGTGAATAATGCACGTTGACACGTTCAGACGTGTACAAGATTGCGTTCGGATATTCATTTGCAGCACGAAAAATCTGAAAGTGTATTCTAAATAGATTTTCTGCGCTGATAGTGAGTATCGGAACGGTAGTTGATAACAGTAAATAATTGTTTTAATTCTGAGATAAAGATATTAAACTTGAATTACTTTGGAAATTTGAGACTCGTGATTTCGAGACACAAAATCTTGCATATTTCATTTCTTTTATTTTGAAAGGATTCTAATTTGAAATTTTAGGTATTAAAGTGCTTAGCATTTATTTACCTTATAGATAGATTATATTATTTATTTTATTTACTCAGCTGACGCGTGTAAATTATTGCAAGGCGGGCACCTGCAAATTGCAAGTCGCGATCTTCCATGCAGATAAATGACGATCTGCTCTCGAAGAAGAAGATCGTCATCGCGACGTAAGCTCGTTGTCTTTGACGAAGTAAAAGTTTCTTGATTTATGAACGTGATTTCCACTCTGAAGAGAGTCTCGCCCTGACGGCTCAGTGACCAGCCAAGGTCTTGACGTCCCTGTGGTTCTACAGGATTGACAGCTGCAGAGAGTCATCCTCTACGTCGTCATCGTCATCGTGGATACGACGATGATTGGCCGAACGTACATTTGTTCCATGACGCAGCAGGGGTGATCACAAGGTTCGCGTAGTCATACGGATGTCTGTTTGCGTGGTTGTATTTGTGAAGGGCCGATAGGGGCGGCACTATGCATCAACCACCGTCTCCCTTTGTCGTCGTATTTGACTCGGAAAAGAAAGAAGGAAAAGACTATAAATAACCTTCCAAATTCTTGCCGAAAAATCCATTCGGCTACAGTTTCTCGACTTTCTTTTCTATCATAGAAAAATTCGTTTAGAAATGCAAGAATACATTTTGGAGAAAGGTACAGGATGAAGTTCCACTGAATATTTGCGACGTGTGTCTGCATGGTTCCTGACGTTTCTCGCAAGTGTTCTTGATGCCAAGTTTCTTGATTCTGAAAATACAATTTTTTTTTCAAAATCGCATTTATTATCGCATATTAAGCGCATCAGATGTTACTATTCATGGTCATTCGCAGGTGTCGCGTACCGCAAAGGTTTACTTTTCCGGAATCGCTCAGTCTCAATGAATAAATCGTGACAAACCTTGCCGGCATCGGCTGATCGTCTCAGGAAATGAAGTTTGCGCATAGCGACGCGTGTGTACCTTATACCTGAAGCGTTGCTTCGTCACTGGCCTTTGGACCCGCCGATGCGCAAGAGGGAAAGAAAGAGAGCGCCCGAGGAGGAGTATCCGCAACGGCAGGAATAATAAATAATAAAGGTATAGGTAGGGAGATTGATGGCTGCACCATGACTGACGTTCCATCCATCACCTCTTCGCTCTCCTCACGAAGGATTGACCGGGTACCTCCGTTGCTCGTCCCCCTCGTCTCCTTACTTCTTTCTTCCTCTTCAGTCTCCTCTTCGACTCGTCGCCGCGCCGCTCTACCTCGCTATTATCGCGCTCGTTCTTATTACCCAGGCTATCCCTGCCCAGCTTGTCCGAAGAAAGACTACCTACCGCGATTTTAACTTTCCTCGAGTTCGAGCTGGAACGATGACTACGCCATTTCCGAATCCTCTTATTTGACGTCCACCTATTAAGGACCCTCTAGGAGCGCCGACATTATGATTCCTAATTCCCAGGAGTTTCAGGAGGATCCGTTTTTATTATCCATCGTTCTCGTGATCCTACCTGCCAATATCTACCTGACGCCGACGTAGGAATCAAACCGCCGCGATATCTCGCGCGATATCGAGCGGGCGTTAAATAAATTTCTTCTTAAAAGAGAAGTAGAGGTTTAATCACGATTATATCGCCCTCCCCATCACCCGGCACTGCTATGTTTTATTTCGAGGAACAGGACGCGCCTCATCTACGTCAGCTTCCAGTTAAGAGAACCTTGACGTTTTCGATTCCCGATATTTTGCGCCGCTCATCTCCGCGCGACCCTTCATTAAGCGGCTATCTGTCCACTTTAAAGCACCCCGAACGTCACCGGCACTCATACCAGGAGGCTTGCGCAAGGTACCCGGGGAAGATTCCGGCGCGATTCCCGTCGGGGTGGATCGGCCACCGGCCGACTAATCCATCCCCTTCGGCGTATGGTGAGTGGCCTGGACGGATCAATCGGAAGGCCGGTATAAGTTTCCGCCGTTGTGGTTTGGCGGTACCGAGGTTAGCTGTCGTGGTCAGTTTCGAATTGCGGCGATGTCAGTGACAGCTGTGCTCGAGGGCCACGTATTGAACTCACGTCCAGTTACGCTCCTTTATACCTACTTACCTTGCTCTCTCCTCTGTCCTTCTCTTTACCTCTCTTCCTCCCTTTCTCCCTCTATCACCTCCTCTTCCTCTTTTAGCCTCTCGCTCTCTCATCCCAATTGCCCCTTCTCGCGAGCTACTCGTATCTCCCTTCCTTCTTCTCCCCTTTCTCTCACTCGGTTCCTTCCATCTCGATTTCTTCGCCTCGTCCGATCTCTCGTCGGGAGGCTCCGCCGTGGCCACAACCGACCAGTCAAATAATCGTCCACGTAATGGGACACGCGCACAGAATCGAGCCAACCGATAATAATAAGGTCGAGGACGGCCTATCCAAGCCCATCTACGGCGATTAGGACGTACCACGAGACTCTGCAATCACCAGGACGCGCCAGACATCTTATCCCCCTCCCCCTTTCTCCTTTATCTTCTCCGCCTCGTCGACTCTACGCGCGACGATTAGGTATCGTTCTGATCAGTGACCACAAGGAGGAACCTACTCGCACGTGTTATTAGCAGCACTTTCGGCCGGTTCTACTCCGAAGTAATGATCGTGAGATCATAGATTATACTCGATCCAGCATACGTGATTTTGGGGTAATTATTACGGGGGACCTGCTGCTGAAATTTTTACGCGTCTGGAAACATAACGCTCTTTTAGTTTAGAAATTACGAAAAACTCTTGCATATAAAAAATATCGTAAAATATATAGACATATTTCTAAATCGTAGATAATTTGTTCAACTCAATATTAACTATTATATCTATGTAAAAACAAACAAATTAATTTGATATTTCTCATGACATGTACCAATGTCCACGTTGTATTTATTAAAGATCATTTCTGTGCTACTTACGATAAAAAATGATGAAGGGAAAATATAAAGAGTCATATATAGTTCTTTCAATTTCCTTTTAGTTTGGGGTAAATAGAAATTTCGGTTTCTACTGCGTGATAGACGAAGGCGGCTACTCGTTACTCGCGACCCTCGAGAAGTGCTTGACTTTTGAGAGGAGAAGAAGGACGATAATGGTCTTAACCCTCGGTGCTCTTACCCCGTAGAAGCTCCTTGACCCAAGAAGATACGTACCTTACTCTCGAAATCGTGAAAGGATCTTTCAGGCACTCGATCTGCGCCACGACGGGATCCTTGAAAAGGTGGGTTCGGCTTCTTTAATTAGCGTTCTCGCCCTCTCACGGGATGATACTCTCTCCCTCCTAAAGGGGTATCTCAGAGTCGAGGAAACCCCGGAAAGTACAAGAAGGCCTTCTTTCCCAGCTGGCGCACGTTCTTGGTTGCCATCGTGAGGAATAGGAAGAAAAGGATAGTCGCCGCGCCGCGCCGAGAGGAGGAGGGCTACGAAGAGGTGCATGTCGGAGGGCTGTTTTACTTCCCAATTACTCGAAACACTCGGCTATCGGTGCTAGTATTAAAGGGGCTTCCTTCCTCCTGCGTCTTTACGTATCTTTCTCGCGTACGCACGCGCTACCGCTTTCTACCTATCCCCCTTTCTTCCTCTTTCTTTCTGCAGAGATCCTCGGTAATACCTTGAAGAAAATTCCCCGCTTGTCTGACGTGAACCTTTCACACGGGCGTGTGCGTGTGCGCACTCGTCGTCGACCATAGACACCGTAGAAGTCGGGATAACGACGGCGGAAGACGCGAGCGCGATATTACACGAGGGGAGGGGGGGGGGGTCGACGATGCTCCAGGATTGGTACCGTCGACGGTCGTTACGCGGAACAGCGGGACGGGAGGGTGAAGCGTCGGGACGCTTCGGGACGGCTACCTAGGGACGCTTCAGCACAACGAGCGCCTTATCTTCGCTACACCTTCACCAGGGAAACGCCGGACCTATCTGGCCCGGTTACTACTTCGTTCTCTCGCCCACTCATCCCCGCTTCCTGTTTCGTTCTACGTAGCGGCTCAGAATATCCGCTATCCAAATAAACTAACTCGCGCGAATATAATTATCAGCCGGTGCTTATGTTTCTCGTCTTTCCTCCCAACGACTGATTCGAATTTTCTTTTGCGTTTTCGCTGTCATAATAGGGAGAAGAATTATTGCAATTAAATGGTTAAATTATTGTAATTTATGAGACGTACGAATAATTCGGCAAAACAATACTCTAAAATTTTTCTCTTTATTTTAGAAAACGGAAAAGTTTACAAGTTTGCTGTTTTTTTTTTCTTTTTATATTTAGTAATAGAATTTCTCTTTTACCGATTGCCTTTCTGACGCTCGATGATTAATATAGAGATTATTAATTGCATCAAATTACCTACGTTCGTGTTTCACCTGCTGACCGTCTGGCTTCTTCGTTTCGATATCCGAACTTTTTCTGGCTGTATGCTTGAATTAGCATACGCGATCACGGGCTTCTTCCTCGATTATCTTGTTTGAAATATTTCCAAGAGGAAACCCTTCCTCTGCCCCCTCCCTAGAGCGAGATGTATAATGATGAGATCTACAAACCGTCTATATACGTACGTTGAACTGGTACACCTAATAATATGCAGACGTGTTTATCATTAATGTCAAATTAAACATATCCCCAATTAAGATTTATAAATTAGATATGCAATAATCGTAGCTCGATATACGTTAAGAGAGTCAACCCGATGGCAGATACGTATTATTAACTCGAGTCACATTTTACCAAGAGACACATTGGTCAATCATCAATTCCGCTTCGGTCATTCCATCAATGTTTAATATAGCCGCCTTCCCTATTCTCTCCGTTGTAACTCGAGCTAGCATAAATTGCAACGTTTCTGTATCCGTATCTGACATGCAACTTGATTCCTGCGAAACCTTTATAAATCGTGCTAAACTCTACGAGAAGGAATGTCCACATATCACTTACTATATTACCCGAAAACTTAAGTAACCTTAGAAATCTGATCCGCGCTCCCGGGCCAAGTCTATAGCTCGCGTTGTATCAAGCCAATTCATCGTGATACAATCGTCTTGTCCGATCCATAACGAAACCTACGTTTGTCGGAGAGTTAATCTACCTTGTTGGTGTTGCTGCACGAGATATGAGAAGATACTTGTCCCTCCGTCGGTTCCGCCCAGGCCACTGCCCTCCGCGCGTATCAAGCGTCAGTTCTAGTCAGCTTAAAGCACGAGCTGAGACGAGTAGCGTTTGATACTTTGTTTTATGCATCCAAGCGCGATGAGCGACGACGACGGTGGCGCGTCATTCTTTGCGATGAAGCGAAGGAGGACAGTCACGACAACGTCTGACAGAAGAAAGAGAAAGGGAAAGAGAAAGAGAGAGAGAGAGAGAGAGAACGTGACGATTTATAATCGGTGACGAATGGGCGCGATCGCGAAGAGTCCTCGTCTCTTGCCGGGCGTTTTATAAATGTCGCGCTGCAATAAAGACGCTGGATGGATTAGCCGCGGGCTTGGCGTGCCGAGGCAGCGGTTTCTATTCTGGTGGATTGAAACCAGGCACGCGCGTCCAATGAATCAATCGGATGCCATCCGCCGCCCCGAGTCCCCCTCACCTCCTCTTTCCTGCATCCCGCGTCTTTGATCTGTCGGACACCCTTAACGCGACGCTGCGGAGTTCGCGACACTGAATCTGAATCTACGGGTGCTCTTTCTCGCCACTCCTTCTTCATTATTTTCGAGATCGCTTAACGCCCGATAGCTTCGAGAAGCATCGCGAACGCCGAGCGTTCCGCTATTTTGAGTCCATTCCACACCCTCCCTCTCGCTCTCTTGCTTTCATTTTCGAGCTTTATTGGAGACGACTCGCGTTGCAATTCTTTACGTTTTGCATTTCTTTTATTCTCGCGCAAAAAAATTTAAAGTTTGAAATTTCGGTAAAAATAACGGAGATACGCTTCATCGTGATTTAGGGGGTTTATACAGGAGGCTAATGGAAATTTAAGATTTAGTATTGTTTATATAATTCTTACAAATATTCTCTCTCTCTCTCTCTCTTATTTATATGTCTTAAGATTCTTCAAAATTACACATCATAGTGTAAGAGTAACTATTTATTTTGGACATATCCTTTTAATATGTTCGTGAATATTTTTGCAGCTTTTGGATATCGTCCCAGACTCCGAGAAGTTGGTGTGCTCTCCTATCGAGTTTCGCGTTTTTGCTCGAGTAAACGCGAGCAATCAAATTTTACGGCCGGAAAGACTGTCGAAGATTCCGAAAAGAGACCTCGATTAGCGGCGACCGATTATCACCGTCTCCGTTAGGGCACGCTCACACTTTATTATCATCATTAGCCGCGAAACTTGGAATCGTGCGCGGCGTCTCTCGCACGAGTCCTATACCCTACTGCAGCACCTCGGACCAGTTGTTCACGTCTCTCTTGGAGCTCGGTCCGTTGTTCTTTTTCTCCAAGCAACGCGGTGTGACGCGAACACGGCGCGTATCCCCAATGCTCTCGGAATTCACGTACGCGTCATAAATAGTGCCCTTACTCGCACTCCGCCGTCTTCCGGTCTTTCTCTCCTTCGGCTTCTCGCGCGCGGCGGACCGACGTTTTCCAATATTCCGAACTGCACTGATTCCATCTGGGGTCCCTCCGAATCGTCTCCTACGTCGCTGTTTTCCTCCTCCCCCTCCTCCCCTACGTCGCTTCGTCGAGTCTCATGTATCGATCGTCGCGTGTATATGAGTTCTTTTTATGTTTTCAGGCTGCCTTACCGGTGCCGCGGATCGCGAATATTACGCAGATGTGACGATAATAAGTAACGCGATGGTATTTCCGGAGCATCTAAGCGATGCTGATATCCCCGATGAATGCCGATCTTTTATTAAACTGTTCACAACCTTTATTTATTATCTCAACGAATCTATAACAAAATAAAACTCTTCATAACGTCGATAGTCGATATAGGCCGTGGCATAATCGTGAATTATTTCTTTGCGACTTCGCCAATTTCTACGCTTGCCAATTTCCGATGTACCTTCGTTCAAGTAGCCCCTCCTCTCATCCTCAGTTTTACGCCGATCTTATGCCGTGATTTATCAAAACTTGCAATAATATCTGCTTATAATAAACCACGCTGGTTTTCGCCAGTTCTCCGAACAGGCAGACCTAATTCTCGCATCGAGATCTGCATATTCTCGTTTGCAGTGAATTATTCTTCAACGTTAAACGTGACAGCGGAGTCGGCGCTTTCGAGAAGAGAACCACTCGAGATATCCCTCCGTCATACGAATCCATGCCGTTGAATGGAATTGGCGCCAAGCACATTTTACGAGCGTGCGCGCGCAAGTCGGCATGGGACTGTTGTGCGTCGACCTTTACCTAACAACCCTCCCGCATCGTAGCCACCTCGCTTCCTCCTCGCTGCAACCACCGCGGCAGCCGCCCCCGTCGCCAACCCTGACCTGATTTATGAGATTCTGGAAGCGTCTACTCCACCGACGCGCGTATTCGGTCTCTCTCTCTTTCTCCCTTCCTCCCTGTGTTCTCTCACCCCTCTCGCCGCTCGCTCTCTCTCTCTCTCTCTCTCTCTCTCTCTCTCTCTCTCTCTCTCTCTCTCTCTCTGTCTCTCTTTCTCACCCTCGACCCTTCTTCCCCTTCTGCCATCGTAACGTAGACAGCTGGCTAGTGTTTCCACGGATGCACGTACACGGAGACGCTCTCTCGCACGTGGAAACGGAGCAAGTGGAATTCTCGCTGCGTTTCGTTCATTTCCGTTCCTTTGTCCGCGCATTCGCGAAAAGCAAGGACTTATTTCGCGTTTCGCGATATGTATCGAGGACGGCGTCCTAATTAAATAGCCCGCCGACGGGCTTTCGATTGCGCGTGCTAGATACGATTGTCTTATCGAGTCGCGTTTAGTTAAAGTGTACCGGGGGCGCACGCAGTTGCCTCTCAGAGCCGGAAGCTGTGTGCGTTCTTCCTCTTTGCCACTTCCCTCGCTTGTTTACAAAGTGTCGTCACTCCCTCCCCCTCTTCTCTCTCTCTCTCTCCCTCTCGGTCGTTTCGACACTCTCGGAAAACACGTTGCATTGATACTGGAATTGCGAGACGTTTTTAGAACGCCGCTGCAGTATTAACGTAATGCAATTTGCAAACTTTAGAAAACGCAGCACTCATTGTTCGACGTTTGACGGGACCGCGCACATAATCTACTTCACATTCGCAAAAACATTCGCGTCTTCGCAGCGCGCAAACTTCGATCCGCCCGACGTTAGTTTTTTGACGCAATTAAAGCGACGTCGGGTCCGAATGGACTTTTCATCGCGAAAGATTAAAACTTGCTCTTTCGCCTTCGATGGCGTCATTCATCGAGCAAGGCGAAATTCCGCGACGGCGAAAAATCCAATTTTTAGAACAATTCCCTTCGCGCGCACGGGCACAGTGACGTTTAGTCAGGAATCTCTTCGTCAACAAGTAAATTTTCTTTACCCCGGGAAGAAAAAAAATTCGAGCGAGGGTTGGGTGTCACACAAAAGCCGAGTGATTTGTGACGTTCGCCATTCTTTTGACCGTGCGGCGAAGGTTCGCCCTCTCTACAACCTCCCTTCCCCGCTCGCCCCTTCCCTTCTCCGCCGTCTTGCTCGTAGATATGGCCGAGTAATATACGAGCCCTGCATCTGTTCCCCGAGTGACGCAACGTCCCGCCATAGATCACACCCAGGCTTTTAGAGAGTGAAGGCTGTTAAGGAGAGTGCGAGAGAGAGAGAGAGAGAGTGAGAGAGAGAGAACGGCGGGGGAAAGGAGATAGGACGAGACGCCACGCGAAGAGAAGAAAGAGAGAGCGAGAGCGAGATTGAGGGAGGAAGAGGGAGGGAAAGAGTGACAGGGTGACGTACTGTTACTGTTAAACTCGCCTGCACGTAAAGAAGAGCATGAGCAGGAGTGCGGCTGCCTCTCCAGCGTGTCGTGGCGCACGATGGGGCTGAGGGGGGTGAGACAGAAGTGGTTGCTGGTGGAAGACCATGGAAGGTGGACGGAGACGTCGGTGTTGTTGTAAAAGGGACGTAGCAGGCTTGGATCGTGGATCAGGGAGACGAATGTAGTGTGTTCCTAAAAAACGTGCACTTAGTTGGGAGTCATTAATGTGATCGTACTAACGATCGTATTTTAAATTGATCGCTCCGATGCGATGGAGAAAAATGTTAAAACGCTTCGCCGATCCGAAGCGCTACCTATCTCAAAATATATGACGGAATCGTCAAAATGTTCGATTTAATGTTCGAGTTGAGTTTCCACTAAGCACATTTAAAATTTGATTCTAGAGATGTATAATTGCAAAAGGAGAAAGTAGAGAGAAATATGAGATACCTGAGTGTGTTACGTTTTTAACATTAAAGATCATCTACGTGTAACTATAAAATTATTATCGTCGCGTACGTACAAGGAATTTCATATCTGCTTCATATTTCCTATCAAGATATTCCTTTTACATTTTTAGAATTTAATTATTTACGCGCTCTTAATTTACGAGCTAACAGTAAATTATCAACGCAGGGCCATTTTCATATATCGAAAAGATCATTAAGACATATGGTTAAATAAAAGTCTTTTAAATGTCAAGATCGGTCCCGTAATCAGATCGAAGGTTCGTTAACTCAACATCGTTGAAAGCGAAGTGGGAAAACTCGCTTGTTACATAACGAGCACATAATCCAGAGGAGGCAAGTAGCTCGATTCGCAACTCACCGTTCAAAGAATATTACGGTAAATCGGTATATGTATATCGGTCGAGCGATATATTGCCCGAATATGGGTTAAGAAATTTTCTTGGCTCGCGCGAAGGGTCGAGAATGGGCGCGCAGAGGGTGGCAAGGGTTTTTGGATGAAGGAACTCAACGGCAGAGGAGGACGGGATGTAGGAGGGATGGAAAACTGAAGCAGGGCGACGGCGGTACGATACAGTACGCCCCTGGCGCACCGACGTAGAAACCATTGAGGCGAGATATACGAGCGAGAGTTTGTTTGCGCTTATGGCCTACGTCTGGAAAAGGGAAGGTTGGTAGAACGGAGAGACGGGGAGAGGGAGAGTTGGCGTTTTATCGGGGCACCCTTATGCCTATTATGCCTTCGCGCCCCGCTTCGTCACGCCGCGCAGAAATCCCGCTACCCCGCACTCCCTTTCACCGTTCCTCGCGTTTGGCAACCTCTCCCCCGCCCCTCTCCCCCCAGTTGGCTGGGTGACGCGGCGTGCGAATTAAAACGCCTCATAAATATCTGAAACAAAGGCGGCCGCTTTCGAGGGCGTACGCCGGAAAGATATACGGCTGGTTACGATGGTCGGTACTGGGTAGTTAAGGGATGCGGCGAGAGGGAGGGGGTGGAGGAGGAGGGGGTTGAGCTGCGACGCGGGACGCGATCCTAGGTTTGGCACCCTTCGTAAAAACCCGAGTAGGGTGGCTCTTCGCCTCCTGGAGAATCACGAAAGCGTCGCGTCGCGATTGGGAAACTCGCCATGAAAAAGCGTGGATTTTCTTAGAAGCTATCAACGTTTGTCGGACGATATATCAGCCATTCGATATCAGCTGTTCTAAAAGTTGCATGTTCTTTTTTTCACGTTGTGTTATAATAGGAGTTAAAGTAAAAAAGAAAACGAGGAGGGAGAAAATACGATATTAAAGTGTCGATAGTTTTTAAATAATAATTGCCGGAAAAATTCAAAAATTCCGAGAAAGCACGCTTCAATTTGAAACTTGTGATTTCAACTTTATGCATTGTGAAAAAAAATCAAAGGAACGTAGAATAAGTTATGACGATACAAGGTGAATTGTCAGTCTTATCCTTCGAACTGACATAATTGACAGGAAATAGTATTTTTTTCGATCAATAGTCTGAACCCAGGGAGACAGAAGTATTGGAAGACAAGAGATTTATTGATATTGCATATGTTTGTGCATTTTGATTTGACGAAAAACATATATTTCTGCAATTTCTGCGTCCTGGGTAACGGGACGCTGTAAAAATGATTGACTTATAGCCGGCCTACCATGGTTTCGTATTGTTTTGGTTTCCTTACCCGTAAAACCGTTTCCCGTTTCTTCTTTCCTTTCTTCCTTTTTATTCTGATTTTACAAAAGAATTTTTTAGAAGTTTGGACATTTTACGTTAATGTGTAACTCATAAAGTAAGTAGCTATCTAAGAGTCATGTAGGAATCTGATTATTCGATCATTGAGAGACGTTGCGTAAATTTGCTAAGAAATATGGCTCAAACGAGGTTTTCACTGTTTTATCTTGTTCTCTTTCAGGTAAGTAGTGGTCTCCGATCGTTTGAAAAGCGAGCGGCTCGGAGCCGCCGCACCGGACGGGAGATATGCGCAGCAAGCAGCAACCCAGGCCTTCTTTCCGATGGCCGCAGCAGCGCGGTGATAACCTTACCGGTAAATATCCATATGTAACATTTCACGCACGCACGTAAACACGCACGAACGCACGCACGCACGCACGTATTTTATTCTTTATTTTGCATCCTGCACTTCTCACGTCCCGACGAGATACCGCTTCTCTTCGCGTAGCGGTATTACCGCTCGTCGCTCGGGAAAGAAGCGAGATTGATCGGCGATTAAAGCCGATCTAAGCCGCGCTTGTAACCACTTGAAGACATTAGTTTGGACGGTTCGTCGGAAAACACGGTTTCACGATTTATAGCATTATTTTAAAATTAACTTTTTTCTTCTGCCATTTTCCTTTGATGCACTGTAGTGTTTAGTGTTTCAAGTGAAGTATACATGTATCTGAATCGTGTTTGTTCATTCCATTCCGAATATCTGTGTAGACCCGATTGGATATTCACTTTCAAAGTAAAAAATGATAACCTAATGGCGGAATCCAGATATCGAATGATCTCGGAAATCATGGATGAGCCCGCGTAATGCTGGAATACCGGAAAGCATATACGTGTTACGACTCATTAATCGATTATCGTCGACGGACCGGTCTAGCCGTAAATTGGATATTTACGACGTATAAGCGAATGGTTATAAGCGAATAACAGAGCAAAAGCGATCGGTAACGTGCGGTAAGGATCGATAAGCGCGACCAAGTGTTATAAACGACATTCTGGCAAGTAGATATCGACTGAGGTTTGCTCGTATGTCCTTCGACCAGACTATCCTTCACGATTATGATGTTCTTAAGTAACGTTCGACTCTTACCTTGAAAGAACTCGGTAAATCATGATTTCTGTCTTTCATTTTCCTCTCGATTTATGTCTCCGACATCAGAGCTCAGTGTCGTTTCTTAGAAACGACGCGTGGCATTTATTCCCACATTCCCGACCAATAAGTATGTGATTAATTAATATCGATTATGTTGAAAAAGCCAACTAAGTTGAAAATCACAATACAAGTATTAAAGATATATGGCGCGCGGCTCTCAAATTGTTTACATGGCTTTCAACTTGGATTCGCATTGCACGAAACGACATCTCATCATACGGCGGTCATTACATTCCGTTACGAATGCTA
The DNA here is from genome assembly GCF_013373865.1 of Monomorium pharaonis. Lineage (NCBI taxonomy): Eukaryota > Metazoa > Arthropoda > Insecta > Hymenoptera > Formicidae > Monomorium > Monomorium pharaonis. The sequence goes on along the minus strand of NC_050470.1, from coordinate 28,825,801 downwards.
AAAGTCAAAAGTCAACTAAGCCGCACGATTCAACAAATTTACATCTGCGATTTATTCTTTGATGCTGCTACATTAAGAGACAACGGTTTGCACCTTTCTGCCGATTCCTCTGAATGATGATAATGATATAGACACGACGTAAAACTTACAATCGCGATCCTCTTGTCATGTTACACCACCTTGGCATACAGGTCTACGTTACGTGATTATAAAGTGTTAGTAGTGTCTAAAAAGAACACCGGTGCAGCTGCTACGTTCGATCGTATGATAGATATCTGCTAACATATCCTGCCTATCTTCTTTTTATATTAATCGTGTGAGCCCAAATATAACGGAAGATTTACTCTTTTTTTCTTTCCTGTATATTTTACAATATAAAAGTAATTAAGAAGATAAGAAATCTTGTTACGTGACATGATGCAATGAACGGATTTTATCGTAAACAAATATATAAAGTCAGGATACATCATAAATATTATTAAATGTCATAAAAATTTTATTTGGATATAATTTTCTCACAAAAATAAAGTAGAAATAGAATAGGAATATAATAGATCAATATCTTAATAAACTTATGAAGGAAACGATAATACACATAACGTACATATACAAATACAGATATACATAAATATGCATACATATATAGAGTGTTACAAGACAGTTAAGTAATTATTATATCTAAGATGCAAACAGGTAGCAAGTGGCGGTTGTATCTATTATAGATTAACATGTCTAGTATAAGAAATATACGAATCAAAGTGTCTTGACAAATTATATTTTATTTTTTGGAATTCGAATGAAATCGTTGGAATATACCTTTTAATTAACGTCATAATCATATTGTTTTGTTGTCAATGCTGAAAAATTTCATAGACGTTAACTCGTCCCTTTTTTACACTCACCGATTCAATTTCTATTGTTTTTTTTTGCACGTACATTTTTGTAATTCATTTTTGTAATCGTAAATGTAGGTTTACACCTTTCATTGGCAATTTATGTCATGATATGAGAATTGACCAGTCAAACAGAATCGAACGATTAACAAATCAAATTAAATTCGGAAAATTAGCTCGAATGCGAGTAGTTATGGGAGTTGAAGAACTGGGCAAACACACACACACACACGCACACACACACACACACACACACACACACACACACACACACAGAGCAACTGGTTGGACTCTTTTCACTTGCAGATTCGTTTTAATTCGTACGCGATTCGATGCTGCGCGAAAGTCGTTGGGTTTTACTGCGCCAGAATTCCTACGATGGGAAAGTAATTAGCGAGACAGGAGAAACTAATAAATCGAACGATAAATCGAAAGCGGTATTGTGTAACCGACCGCTCAAAGGTAGAGACAATCCCAACTGAGCAACTGGTTGACTCGTCTCACTTGCAAATCCAACGTGACGCCGTGCCGTAACTCATTACGTCGCTTGAATGTCGCCTCGAAATGGAACCGCAAAGCGATAACCGAACGACTTTTCTTGATCTGTCTGAAACGCGTAATCAGCTCCGATTTCTCGGATCGCAGACCTTGCCGGAAATCCGCGTGTTATTGTGAGCTGGTTACAGCCGCTGCATATTCATATATGTTAAGTACTTTCGAGTTTAATTAAATCTTCATAGGAAAAACTAATATTTTACATTAAATATTAAATATTAAACATATCAATGAGTTTTTTAAAAATCACCTCACGGTCTACATCGGATTTTAGTGATGTTATTAAATTTAATTTTAATTTTTCTTAGCTTTTTTATTTATTATATATTAACTTTCTGTTAAAATATTAGTAAAGTTTGTTTTATTTATTAAAATATTTTATTATATTTATTTTATTTTTGATATGTAGCATATTTTCATATTTGTGATGTTAGTAATGATGTTGTTTCAAATATATTATGCTCTTGTGGTTGTTAATAAATTTTAGGCAACTATTATTACTTGTATTTGAAGTATGCAATAGCGAAGCAAAAACAAACGCCTATTTTGCTCTAAATCCATTACCGAGACATTCTCTGTCTCGTGTCATTCCTCTATCTCGTCTAATTAATTACTTATAATGTGACATTGTATGATAAATAAATTTCGCGTCTGTAATAAATTTATGTTGAGAGCTTGCGTGATGAAATACAAGTATATTACACATTGTCCACGTGCAGGCCACCTTTCTTTGTACTTTTTAAAAAGAAATTTTGGCGTCAAGTAAGGAAAGATGATAGTAAGGAGGGACGTAGTTTTTTTTTAAATTCTATTTATAAGAGATACATATCTATAAGACATATTTCATTCGCAATAAAGAATTCGGCGGTGCATACTTTTCGCTTTACGGTCAACTATGTTGCATTTGGTGTGTTTGTTGCTGACTCCGCAGAAGTTCGACGTCTTTGGACGTCGCCAGATTCGAAGAGATTTAGTTGCAACAGTGTCTTCGAAAGTTGGTCGACTTCCTTTGCCGGATATAATCTCGACTAATGTACCTCGTAGTTGGACTCTTTGTAAATGCAGCTCACGAAGAAATTCTCCGCGGACGAACTTCGTAAAGGGATTCTCTCCGCAGTCGCTTTTGAAAAGGATGTCCGCCGTATATAGATAGATTTTCGCTCGAAAATATCTCGTTGTCTTTGGTCCGCGGTGGCAATCGGACAGCGGCGGCGGCGGAGGATATAACCGAGGAAATATTTACGTGTCGTCGGAAGTTCGCAGGCAATTAAGGATAAATCGCGTCCCTAATGGAATTTCCGTGATGCGGACCGTGCATTAATTGAAACTCACCAATTCAAGAATAAACGATAATGATCGCGCGTAAGACACTGTGGTTATTGCGCAATACATTTGCGGCATACTTAATTCTGGAAATGAAGTAAGTTTCTTTATTCCCTCGCCAAGTAAAACAACATCTGCGCGAAATTATTTTTGCAAGAATATATATGTTTTTGAAAGTAACAGCTTTTAACTTTCTCCGAATCGAATTACAACTCGTGATATTATTCTTGCCGCGATGTGTTCCTCTCGTTGTCTTTTTATTTTGCTCTTTCTCGCGCAGCCTGATGTTGTAATTATTTGGCGCGCTTCTGAGGAACGGCTTTTAAGGAACGCGTCGAACGCGACTGACTTATTTAGAATAATAATAAGCGAAATAGGTATTAAAATGAAACGCCGAGGAATTTATGAGGCCTCCTTCGGATCACACGCGGCTTCCCGGCGCGTACGCATTTAATGGTTAATAATTTCACGGAGGGACTCGCCGTCGTAAAAATCCGCGGCAGAGAAAATTAACGCGTTTTAATCAACGAAATACATCAGGAGGAGGCACTTGGAAAGGCCGCTCGTGCGTCTCACGGTCGAGATACAACCGTCTCGTCGGCGACGGCAATAAATTTCGCGCGAAACGCCGTCATCCGTATAGCCGCTCCGATAAAAGTTACAAGGACACGATCGGCCGGTTCGGTAACAGCGCCGATCTCGGTCCAGGTACATCAGGTGACCCCGGCCGCGTTCTAGCGGTAACGATGCAGATGCACCTATCTGGCAGGTATCGTGCGGGCACGCTTCGCGTAGGTACGATGTATGCAACGGCTCTCCGTGAAAATTAGTGGCGCAGGTCAGGATTTATTGCCGCATGTGCTCTCGCCCGGCTCTCATCGCCTGGAAAAAAAAAATATATATATATACGGCAGCCGTGTTCATCGCTCGATTATGGTACATTTACCGAGCGCAAAAATTCCTCTTTGCTATCGCGCCGCGACCGATTGGGGTTATCAGTCATCAGCTTGAACTACCAGAGTACCACGAGTCATTTTCCTGTGGCTTTTCGCGGGAAAGATGTACGAGCCTCCGCAATACTTGGTGAAAAACTGTTTTATTTTTATCCAACGTTTTTCAAAAATCGTAATAGTTTTAAACTTTTTGTATGTACAATGTATTATGTAATTAACAATTGCACGAGTGGACTCGTAGACTGATCATAAATATCTCTTGTGCAACAAACAAAAATATTTCGGAACTTTATAACACTTCTAATCGTATTGTTGCAAAGTGTGAGATGTTTAATATTGCATTTCACGACAGGCTTATGTACACACGTATCATCATTTAATGTCAGATCTTTATTTAGCAGTTAGAAAAATACAATTTTTGTCATATTGCATTGAAATAAAGATAAATTAATATGAAACTGCAGCTAAGGTTTTCTCGGGAAATCGCTGTCAATCTAGTACGATAATTTATATTTCCGTTGATGTAAATCTTTCTACTTGACAGCTGCGGGCCCAGTGTAAGCATATCCAAGTGGTGCAGCCGCGCTTTCACTTTACAGAAGGCCCATTAATTCTAATTTCGCGTCATTGATGGTGATTTTACTCCTCGCCGTTTCATATTTTTCACGAATGCCAGTCTCAACCAGCCTACATTTTACCACCAGCTTATCATCAACATATTAACATTTTATCTCGATCAATAAATTCGCTAAACATACACATGACTTTTTCGCTGAAACTATAATTCCGTCTGCTACGAGTCGTAATGTTTGATTCTGTACAATTCAAAGAATACTAAATGGATCTGTGCTATCAAAACTCGTGACTCTAATCTCGCACTATTCGACAATCATCATTAATTGAAATGTAGAAGTAATTTATTATATCTCCCTCTCGCGTATCTGTAAAGGCATTTAATATTAGGAAGGAATAAGAAAGAATCAGATTAATAATTGGAAGATGAGAAGTATTATCGAGCACGAGTTCGTAATGAGATCGAAAGCGGGAAAAAGTATGAGACCGCGTGCGTGCGTGCGACACACGGAAGACAACCTTCCCGTGTCACCCTCCGCCGACGATCGTCTCGCTGGGCGATAACCCGCGGACGACGTGACAAGTGAAATTCTGTATCCACGGGAGCCGGGGAATATCGGCGCACGTCTAAATGAACCGTTGTGCCTTCTGCTTTGATTTCAAAGAGGACCCCTAACAGCCGAGGAATATTCATTTAAATATCTGTCAATACTCGGGAGCGACGCGGCCCGCCGCCCATCCTGGGGATGGACTTATGTGCCCCGATGCGGCTCCCCCGTGCACGTGCACAAGCGCACACGCGACGCCCGACGTCTGATCTCCGTGTCGCAGGTATTCCCGATCCACTTTTATACAAACTGACTGCGCTGGCACCCCTCGATTCACCGTCTACGTCACTCGAGTTTCCCTCCAAGTTTTTACGTGTACAGGCGGGGCAAGCTTTCAATTGCATCCGCAAAGTACATGTTATTGACCGCGTAATAATACCTTGTAGGAAAGTAAAATGTGGCAATTTGGTGCGAGGAAGGTCTACACGAAACAGCTTTATAGATTACATGAACGTTTAAGTACGGGATGTTATCGATTCGCTTTTATATTTTTAGATTAAATTTTCGATATAATTGAGGACTCTCTTGTAAATCTTTAAATTCAGTAAATTAAAAATCGAAAAGAAAATATTAAAAAATTCTTGTAAAAATTTTTGTATTGTATTTTTAACATGTTTGAATGTTAATTCAACATCATGTGATTGCATATTAAATTAATATTCAACATTTTCTCAGTGTTAAAATAACGTAATTTATGGGTAAATAAACGAATACAAAAAAAGTAGTAGTTTTTGAACGTAAATTTTTTAGATAAAGGAATCAAATTTACGCGTTGTCAACGTATTATGAATGTTAATTTTATTGAAGAAATATATTTTCATAATTTGTTTCTGAATTATGTCGAAGTGTCACATTCTTCATGTTAATTTTTTACATAATATTTGTTATTCTTTAATATATCCATTTTTGTCACATTAACACAAAATGTTGAGTGAATTGTTTTTTACTAGCTATATCAGCTGGACATAGCTGATTTTATTGTCGTGATTTAATAGGTACATTTCCTTATCCGGCTGCTTTTTTATTTCCAGCGACATGTGATCATCGTCATCATTAGATAGATAATAAGTACAGATAGATATTATTTTGTACGTGAACTATTATTATCTTATAGTAGTAGCAAGATATTCGATCAAATATGTCATATACATAGATCATATTGCGTGCTTGAACTTCATGTTTTGCTCCACATATTTTACAATGCAAAACTATGGTCGTTAATACGTCATGCTAAAGATGGAATCTCGTTTCGGAGATACCCGGCATTAATCATCATTTCATATTTAAAGGTTGTCGATTTGTTTGTTTAAGAAGGGAATACCCGCGTGTGTTGAGCTTACCGCCCGCGGCCTACACAAGGTAGCAATTACAATTCCCGTTGATTAACACGTAGCAATTTTTCGGTTGTAAAGTACATCGTTCCGCCGTCAATGGCATTCCGAGGCAGGAAGAAATTGTCGGTTTAAATCTGTACGCGCGAATGGATAGATACTAAAACCGGGCGGTGGAGAGAGGAAGAGGCGGCGAAGATGGTGCGAAGTGACTGGGTGAAAAGGTGATTTCGCACGACAGGAAGCAGCTTCTTGGCGGGTAGGTGGGTGGACCAGGATGGTTAGCGTCCTGGCCTAGAGGTGAATGCGAAACCGGGTGGGAGAGGAGGGGGTGGGGGGTCGGCCAGGAGCACTTTGCGTGCGTCATTTAAGAGAAGCTTAATGCCGCCGTAAAACGCGCTAACGGCCGACTCTCGTCGACTACCGCCGTCTTCTTCCAGGGGCCGTTGTTTCTTCTGAACCCCGAAGCGGCGTGCTCGCGATCGCATTTATCGTACTTTCAAACTGGTTGTCCTTACTCGACCGAATGACGCAGGGGGAGGGATCGTCGCAGAGACGACGCTCATCGACGTAGCGTTACTTCATCGTTACTGTCGCCCGCGCGGAGTTTCGACGTGCGTATAAAGAAGGGGGGACATGTAATTTTACATATCGCGCAACGCAAATGAGAGTAAATAAAAAAATATTTATACAATATCGATCTTTCATCTGTAATTGAATAATGGCAGGTCAGCGTTATTTTCTATATACAGACACTCGTACGATCATCGATCTATTATTAGATCGCGTCTGCAATCGATCGAGAACTTGTTCAATTACCGCGTAATAATATTTATTTAACTGTTTGTAATATGTCTTTTGAGGCACCGAACAAGCTTATAAAGCGGCTCGTGTATATCGTGCAATTCGCGCTCTTATCGCGTATACACATAACTAGATTTTTACTGAAATGTATGTATTCAGAATTTTTACTGCAACACTTAAAGTGCTGCTTTACATAATCATTATAATACGATTAACGATGATTGGTCGGCTGTCTCTCGTCGTAATTTGTGCGTACCCGTTTTCTTTCTCTACAACTACCTTTCTCATTGGCTTTCTGTGTTTTATGGTCGTCATAAAGTGTCGCATGAATTTTTATTATTATTACCGGCCAAGAAAACGATCCTCTTTTCGCGCGGCAACATTCGTCGTTTGCCGCGTGACATCTTCGATTATAACATAGAAAGTCGAATCTCGTTAGCTGTCGTTGATGATATAGCATGACTATATGTCAGCATGGACGCACGCAAAAAAAAAAAGATCCGCAATCCGCCGTGTAGATTACTATATCCAGAGTCGCATATGCAGTTATATTGCAATCCTTTTCTCATTGCTCAATCTTCACAACGTCAAACGACCCGATTTCATTATTGATGCTATACGACTACTCGATCGCGTTATAATTGCGTTTTTATTACTGATATTACATGGGTTTTTACTCGGCGCATGGTTTCTTCTTTTTCTGTTGTCCTAGGAATTATATTAACTTGTTATGAAGCTGCGTGTATCGCAAGTTGTTTGTTGAAACTGGAGTGTACAGTCTACAGATTAGGGAGAGACAGGCTTATAGATTAGATGTAGAAAGAAAATTTCTACGTGACGATCAAAGCGACATGAAAAATATGTATCTTCGCAAAATGGTGCGTCTAACGATGCGCCAAGGCAACGTCGGCTAAGAGATGAAGCGGCAAGCAGTGATACGGCACGATTTCGGAAGGAAAGCGGCAGAAAAGAGGAGGAGACAGGATTCTCCTCCTCTCCCCCCTCCCCCGAAGGTTGACATCCAGGCGGCGTGTTACAAACCCTCGTTACAGCTCCTGGCTCCGCTAGCCAGCAAGCATTTTAATCCGGCCGACATCGTTCCGCCCGCGCGCCGAATAATCAGCCCAGAAATTCGTCGCAAGCGCGGGCAGCGGGCGAATTGGCGCAAAACGCAACAAAAGAACGAGATATTAGTCGTCCGCGGCAGCGGCTGCGGCTGCGGCTGCTAGTCGTCGACGACGGTTTGCGGTCCGATTCGTCCGGGGGTTTGCTCCGACGGAGGGAAAGCCATTGCGACGGTTCGGGCTGACGGGGAGGGCGGAGGGGGGTGGTCTCGCATCCGCGCTCTCCTCGGCTTGAACGCGTAATTAGGCCGCGCGTCCAAGGAACTGGCTGTCCTCGTGCCGTAATGCCGGCGATCGCTTAGACCCGATCGCGATCTCCCTCACGGCGGCTGATTGATTAACAACGTCATCTCCCGGCTCGGCGCGACAGTGATATATCGTTCATTTATTTGAACGTAATGATCTTGTGTTTAATGCGAAATCACACAATGTCCGTGAGCGACACGCTCCTATTGCTTAATATGCGCATCGGGAATTAGTCTTCGGTGGAAATTAATGCGCGAACGATTTGTAAGTAACATCCAAAGCGCCGCGCCAGGTTCATCGCCAGGTGTCCACGCGTACTTATTTATGCGAACTGAAACTTGGAGCGCATCGTCGCGATCACGCGCGCGCGACCGCCGCGATGCGTGCTCCTGTCGATCTTAATGGTGGCTGCTGCCAACCTGACGAGGTAGAGCCCACCGTCGTAGAATTACGTAAGGCGGAATTGCTTGGTTAATAACGCGAGAAAAACTAAATATCGAAACGATTAACCACAGAGGCGAGGCGAGGTGCCGTGCCGCCACGCTTGAGCGAGCGTGCAACGCGCGATGGGAAAATCGCGATTTATGCCGGCGAGCGCAAAAATCGGCCGAACGACTTTTCGCGCACGATTGATTCTCTCATCCCGCGGATACGACGAAACGTTAATAATGCGCGATGTGTCGAAAGTTCAGGATAATTATCGTTTCCATTATTACCAGGAAACGTAGCGGAAAATATTTTGTATTTATGTTAAAACCGGTCCCTGTTAAATATTTTGTGTTGAATTTTTAATGTAATATAATTATGTTATTTGAGTATTTTGTGTTAAATTGATATTCAACGTTTCTTAGTGTTGAAATAACACAATTTATGAATAAAAAAATGAATAATATCAAAAAAATGTAGTTTCAAAACACAGAATTTTAAGATCAATGAATAAAACGCAGCACATATTATAAATGTTAATTTTGCTAAGAAAATGTTGCCAAATTAAAATTTTAATTTTTTACATAACATTTAAATTACTTCCTAACATGTTTATCTTGTGTTAAATTGATACAAAAGTTTGAGTGTACATTTGACACATATGCGATATACGTTAAGCTCAACACAAATTTTTCAACTGTTTAGTTTTCGCGCGGCGACTTAATCTTATCTGTCTAACGCGATTTTTCCGATTTTATAAGTATAAATAACACGATTTTCTCTCGCGTTATTGTGAAGATTCCCGCGCGATTATTATATAGGCCTGGTCTACAATATCTGGAGTAAGAAGTAAGAGTAAGGTAATTTCTTTCTGCGCTGTGATTGACCGAGCGTTAAGAAAAGCAGGAGTAGGAGTAAGACGAAATGAAAATAATTTATTTCGCTTAGGCCAGCTTTGTTACACTGGATTAACCCTTTTACGCCTAGTCCTACTTCTTACTCCATGCTTACTCCAGCTATCGTAGACCAGGCCTTACTGTATGCGCAAAATTCGTGCGCGAGGGAGAACTCGAGAGCCATGTGCGGTGCGATGACGGATGCAATATCGAACGAAATATCCCAATGATTTCATGGGGCGCTCGATAATATCCCGAGCACACTTTTTACTCCTCGCCGAGTAAGTATGTACGATTGTAAGTGCCGACAACTCGTGTGCATACGCATCGACAGAACATTCACTTATCATCGCTTCATCTGACACGATGCAAGCGCTCGAGCGAGCAGAGCATATAGCCAAGCAGAATCGGTTGCCGCCACTCGAAAAGCCAATGCTGCTGCACTCCCTGACGGACTGGCAAGGCCACATTCGTACGTACGTCGCGCGCTGCAAGATTGGGAAATTTATCGAGGACACTTTCATCATCGTCGTTTTCTTCGACACAAGAGAAAGCAAAAGATCCTCGTCGTCGGCGACTTATGCAGAAGAGACGTCGGATCGCGCCGCGTGAAATACATTCCCGCGCGAGGTAGACCGTCGATAAAGGACGATTTTAAGAGGAGGATAGGCTGGTCCACCACGTGTGCATTATTGATAATCTCGCATTTGCGTCTATCGCGATTACACCTTTTCATCTCGTTCGCGAGATTTTATGTAACGTCGAATGCAATTACTCGGCCTCCGCGGGGTTGATGACGCGGCGTTGGCTTTCAGAGAGAAGGACTTCCAACGAAACCCGTGAGTTTTAATCTCTCCGAGGCGTCCGCGGGAAACCGATTGCTTATTTTAATCGTTCTCTTAAACGGCAGGGTTCTGGAAACATTTTTGATACGCCGCCGCGCGCGCGAGGAACGTGTAATCTCTCTCTCGCTGCGTGCGTCGTACCGGGGCCAGGAAGTGTGCGCACACGTCTGCGTTCTATATAGATAAAAACGAAGAAGAGAAAGAGAGAGAGAGAGAGAGAGAGAGAGAGAGAGAGAGAGGATTTCCTCGTGGTGGACTCGGGAGAGAACGGCGGGATGCTTGTCGAGCGCGGCTGGTTGCGCGCATCACGGTAGTGGACGCGTATATCAGCATCGCGTCTTCAACGTCACGACGTTCCAACTCGGCCTTGTCAGTCCATCCGCCGCATCCGACGGCTGCTCCTTGAGTGGCAGCGATTCATTCCGCTCTCTTATACCGCTCGCTCCGCTCTTCGCGCGACGTGACAGGCGATGTGAACGCGCGCGCGCGCGCGCGCGCCGGGAGAGGAGGAGATGCACGTGCAATATGTGTGTGACTAGTTATATCTCTCTGCGTGCGTCACACGTGAAACGGCACGGCCGGTCGACGTCGTCGATGAATTTCGGGGTGACAGCACGCAACTTCGCGCGTTCCTCGGCTCTAAATTAGCGCGCGATGGCGGATACGTTGCATCGATTTACATTCCTCGGCCCACGTCCAGACCGCGTCACTTCGGCGCTGCACCACGGCGATGAAACAATGCCTCCTTGAGTGGCGTTGATGCATTCTGCCGTTCTGCGCCCCCCTGGCAGACTAAACAAGTCAAAGTGTATCTTCCTATGTATCTTTCCTCGATCAGGCTAATAGGTGTTGCTTAATCGTTTGTCGCTGAAATAGTACGGCACAATAAATGTTTAAAACGATTTATATTCATGGCTCACATCCAATCAGGTTGTGCTTTTTTATCTCCCGTGGTTTTATAATTTTTATGAAAAGATTTAATTGTGGAATATTTTGCATTCATTGTATATATACGTATCTACATATTTGTCATTATTATACAGATTAAATTGATGTTTTTATAAAATCTGTCAAGTTTTTTAAATCATATCACCATCAATTTTGTTTCAATTGATATTAATGCAAGATTGATAAGTAATAATAGCAAAAATAATCATTAATATCAATCAAAATATGTCAATTGTAAAAATAAATGCAAGCCAGTTTTATTTTATTTTGATTTTACATTATCCTTATTTTTATATTATTGTTGATTATTATTGATTATTTGTTTTTTCGATAAATTGTTTAAAAAATAAGTTAATGGTTTCTTGTATTTTTAATTCATACTTTCAAAAAAGATTTAAAAGATCTAGGTATAATTTAAGCGACTACTTATCTAAATCGTGTCTTTTGCAGCATGTTACGAAAAGATTTATAAAAATAATTAATTTATATTAGTTCAATATTGTAATAATAGATACGTGAAACATCAAGTTTAAATTTCCAACATTTATTTGCGTACAAATCAATGTCAATCAAGAAATATAACATTTACTACTGCATTTTAGAATAAATAAATTTCTATAAATAAGATTTCTTTGTTTCTGCTCAAGAAATGAAGATCGATCTTCAAAATTAGCATTTAATAAAAAATCCTTAAGTGTGGTACGTATTTGCAGTAACTCCTTTATAATATTGTTCTTCATGTAAATGGTTAATTTTTGTTATTAGTGAATGAACTGTGTGTTAACTGTAGAGAGATAAACAAGTAACATTTATTACTGCGTTCCAACGAGAGTTGGTTTCTACAAATGAGATCTCTTTGTTTTTGCTAAAGAGATGAACGATCGATCTTCAAAGTTAGCAATGTGTACAAGCACATATTTTCTACATTTCGTGTCTTAGTGGCTTCGGATCAGAGATCATCCAATGAAAGATCTATCTATTTGCCTCCCGACCCGTCTTGCGTGTCCCGCACACATTGCCCATGCACCATACCCTTTTGCCGCTAGCTTAATTATAATACCGTGATATTTATTGCCAGACGTATCGTTTATTTCTGTCGACGGTCGTAGGAGGACCGGGTGAACATGGCGATCGCGTGAAAGCGATGGCACGAGCTTCGTGGATCAGCCAATGAGCGTATCCTTGCATTCACGATCGCGCACGTGTATCTATTTCTAAAAGGTCGTCACTTTGTGTCGATATACTACTGACGTATCCGTCAATAGCTCTGATCAGTTTGAAATTCTCAAAAATTTCCAGGCTTTCTTTTGTTATTGATTCCAGCGCGCAATATAGGAATTTCGTAGACGTGAGAGTTCTGGTCAGTAACAATAGTATAATCTTGTAAAAAAAAATCGTTGAAGACGCTACAAGAAATTTTTTTAGATCTCAAACTTTTCTTAAAAGTTCTTATGTTTAGGTGCGATAAAAATAAAATTTGATTTAAAAGAAAAGATACAACTTTCTCTACAGTGCAACGTTCATAATTTTTGAACGTATGCCCACGCGTTATTCATGAGTAATCGTATTTCCATTTATATATTTGCATTATCTACAAGTTTAATTCATGCTCACGCAATCGTCGTGACACAAGTCAATTTTATAAAACGTGTTTTAAGGAAATAGCTGCAAAATAAATATTGCCGATGAATGATCTTTTCGAAGGAGAGGTTCTCTTTTTGAGAATCGTGGCAGGCAGTTAAGCGCGACGTTAATTAGGATAAAAACAGAATTATGTTCTTCGATGATGGGTTTATACGATACACACGTGGTAAGTTCCTTCAGACCGAGGATCTTAAATTGTATATGGTTGGTTCATTACATTAGCAATGTGATTTCCGTGTGTACATGTGCGTTTATTACATGCGCTTTATTACGTATCTCTACGTGTTTATTACACGCGGTATATCGTTCTATGATGCACTCTACGGAACACGTCTTCCTAAAGTTTAACAAATTTTTCCGCTTATTTCGCATCAAATTAGAACCTTGTTACCTCGATACATGAGATATCATTACCTCTCTGTAAGCCGTACATTTATTTATCTTTATATTAATTTCACTCATAATATATAGTTTGGATTTTCTTGCTCAGCGAATTCGATATTCTTGCAAAATTAATTAACTCTTCAAATCAATTAACAATTTTACAAATATCAATACCTTTAGGACAAGTTCAAGTTGAATGATTAACGACGCCGTGATCAATAAACATTCCCGTCTGTGTTTATGCATTATTCTATATAATTTACACCTTGTCAATTCTTGTCCAGCGAACGTGATCGACAACTCTCGATGGCGTCCGGCGACGCTCGTTCTTGAAGAAACCCGACGATCGCTCTTATAAACTCGTTACCGAGGATCGCTATATTGTCTTGAAGGAGAGGATATTTAGAGAAGGCGATTGGCGACGAGTCGTCGAGAGAGGCGCGGAGACGACTTGAGGCGGTTGAGCGATGCCGGGTCGTTCCGGCGGGCGCCCGGGTTAATAACGGACCACACTCTTCTCTTCAGAAGAGAAGAGGGAGAAAAATTCATCGGTGTTTCAGGGCCGTTTACGGCGAGGGTTCTCCACGCGGGACTGGACGCGGGAGAAAGCGAAAGATAGTTTCGGCGTTTTACCAATTTTGGCATTAAAGGGACTAGGCGCGTTTCATACATTGTGCAAGTGCGAGAAAATGGACGATTGTTCTTTTTTTTTTTTTTATGAAACTATTCAACTGTGATTCCCCCGCGCGAAGATTGCAAAATCTGCATGTACCTTCGTTACCTTTCGTACGAATTCATCCGTGAGGGAGTCATATTGAGGAAGACGGCGCGATCGCAATGCCCGGCATGCGACCACGATGCACTCGCGTGTCCTGGCTGAATTTATGCGAGGCCTCGTGATAAGGACGGCTCGGATAATACGGTCCTCCTCCGTCTGCCAGCGGGCGTCCCACCCTCATTTTTAATTCCCCACGGGACAGCCGATTTCGTTAGATCTTATCGCCGCCCCGGTGATTCCAGGTGAGCCCACTGAAAAGAAGCTCACAATGGGATTCCCCGCGCTTGCCGCCGAAAGTGCGCAGGTGGTAACCTCGCGCCGGAGGACTCACGGCATTTGTCCTTGTAAGGCGGCGAGAGTTATCGAATCCACGCTAATGTCGGGAGGTGACGCGAGCCTCTGCACCGCCGCTCTTTCTCCCTCTGCTTTTTTTTTTCTTCCCCTCCAAGTCATAAACCATCGCTTTCAAACCTCGACAGCGTGCGGCGCGGGTCATCGTACTCGACCCTGATTCTATAAATAATAAGCTTATCAAGCTGCAAAGCTTCGCGTTAATATTACAAATGAGAGACTTACGTCGTAGACGTCAGACTAACATCATGTCCGCGTGGAGATGGAAAGGAGGGCCTCAACGTCTATCATTATTATAGAGTTAAGCGCATAATGGTTTACGGTGTTTTATATTAATACTGCGGGGAGAGGATCGAATGTAGGTAACCGAACTCGCTGTTGCCCGCCGCTGCGATCGAGTTCCCCAAAGAATTACTATCTCTCGCGTCAGTCGTGAATCATCTCGCGAAACGTAACGCGAACGTAATTGCACTTGCCACGCGACGCACAGTTCTTTCATTCTAGTTGTAATTAGGAAAATTGCGACAGTATCACCCTGGCCCGTACGCCGCGACGCGACTCTTCCTTGGCGAGCGTTATGCGCCCGGTATGAATTATTTCGAATATATGCGACACGTCTGGCTGCGCACGTCTGTCGCGATCAATCGGCAAATCGAGTGAGAAAGAAACAGCGGATCGAAGAGGAGACGCTCTCTCGCGCGCCTTCGCTCCTTTACGTGTCGCGTCGCGGTCGCGTCGCAATTAACATCGTCCTCGTCGCGACGACCTCGATCCGTCCCGTTGCACCTGGCTTTCGTCTCGCGCCGAAGCAGCAGACGACGAGCGTGTGACGAGACTGGAATTAATATTCGGAAACGGCCACTCGCCGGGCGGCGGGGTCGCGTAGCCTCCCTGTCTCTCGTTACCGCATCGCGGTATAATTCTTGACTCGAGTTATCTTATTTCCTGCCGGTGCGTCGCTTCCTCTCTCTCCCCTACCCTCTCGTAACTTACACGTGGCACGCTGCGGAAAACGGAGAACCGAGCCAAGGTGGCCTGACGCGCCAACGTGCAAAATCGTCTCGCGGCGAGGTCGCCGTTCGTCAGCGGCGTCGCTGTTTTATTTGGCTAAATTTTGCTAACGTACTAACGAGCGCTGCACGACGGAGATCTATCGGATTTTCCACTGTGCACGTCACATCCACGTCTTTCTCTCATAGCGCGCGGCCGCTCGTGTTTTTAGCAAGCGCAAGCGTGGCGGATCCTCCCATCGCGGGCAAATCCCGATCTCGCTCGTCAGAGACGCGACAGCGTCGGAGCGAAAGGTTTCTTCCAGGATTGCGATCCAGGTCTCCGATTTCGTTCTTTCCTCTCTGCCGCCTCTTTGCCTCCTCTTCCCGGCCGCGTATTCTTTTTCAATTTCTGAAAAGGAGGGAAAAAAAGGCGATACGTACGTACATACGTACGGTACGGTCGGGGAAGAACAATAAATGTTACGGGTCGTGCGTTGCGGAACCAGCGCCGGCGATAAATCACGTTAGCCGCGTGCTTAAATCAACGTCTAAATTCTCTTTTAAGTCACACGCGGTACGTTTTATAAAAGAGCATTATTGATCGCCTCCTCTTTGTAACTCATGTACACGTCGCCCTGAGATACGTGCGTTACGTACTTTCTCCATTTCTTATCTCCTCTTTATCAGTGCATCTGCCTCTCATTACTATTCCACGAGCATTCATTATTATCCCGTCGCTCCTATTTACATTTCGTGTATATACGCACTCTATCTCGCTCCCGCGGATCACGTGCCGCAAAGTCAGTTACTTAATCCGCGTTTAATCTTCTCGGTTTAGAGCGGCGCGGCACAAAGAGCTTTAAAATTGGCGCCGTCTCTTGGCGGAAAGCGATTCTTACAAAATTTCCACTTCTTACTCGATACGAGGATTACGATGTTGATTCCTGAAGATTATTACGACGTTACGATATATCAGGCAGAGTAGCGAGCAGCAAGTGTAAGTGACGTAAGCTGTAGATGTTAATCTTATTTTCAGGCCAGGTTCGAGTCCGCTTGCGTCAAAGTTGTTAATGGATCGCGTCATAAATATTAAAATTCTTAACTAAGATGCACAATGTTCCGTTTTTATATCCAAAAAAATTTCACATATTTTAAATAGTATGGCATACATTAGGCTAATCGAGATTGAAAAACGTCTTGAATTATTTTGCCAAAATTTGCGTGTTTTTATTGCGCCGCTCGAGGAACCGACCGACGGACACACATCGTCCGTAAAAATGGGCGGCATTTAATACAAGCCGCGGTGTGTCTTGCATTAGCAGGAGGTGCGGAGAGACGAGCGGAGGAGACGAGAAGAAGGAAAAGGAACGGCGGGAAGACGTGAGGGCTGAGGGCGAAGTGGACCGTTCGTCCTGTCCATCACGTTGCCAGCGTCAGATTATCGTTCTGACACTTTCCGAGTTACTCGCGCCGCGCCCGTCTCCCGACTATTCCCTGGTAGAATCGCTGCCGCTTCTTCTACCTCGTCATCTTCTCTCTGTCCACCGCGAGAGACGGACTTTCAACCAACGTCCGACCACTTGAACAAAACTCGGAAGCGGGGGAAGAAGGAGAGAGAAAGAAAGAGAAAGAGAGAGAGAGAGAGAGAAGGTGGTGGAGGAAGGAAGAGGAGGAGAGCGGTAGGGGCACGTTTGAAGTCCGGTCTACCCGTTTGACCGGTGTCGATCAAATTTCCGAGGGCGAGATCATTCAAGGCCGCCGTCGACAAGAGATCGAGACAAAGCCCCCTCTTCATGGCTCACCATCTCTGAACGCGCGGCCCTTTTTTTTTTTTTTTTTAATTTCTTTTCCTTCTTGTCTCGTCCGCCCGTCCCCGCGTCTCATCCGTCTCAGGAGCGCCCGCGCTAATTCCAAAGTCGAGCCGAAAGGGAATCCGCTCGAAGGGCGCGACGCAAACCGGGAGCTCGCGGATCACGGCGCGCTTCGTGTTGCCGGGGAAGAAGCGAAGGGGAGACGCGCGGAAGGGGGCACACCTTGTGTGCACGGCTTGTCCGATACGCGATATCCGATCCGTCCGGCACGAATGCGCGCATTGTCATAATTATATATAACGAAAGAAATATCGGATATACATTCATCGGGCGTGCTGATAAATTTTTAATTGAAAATCGTACGCACGGCCAGGAATTTAAAACGAAATCTATTTTCACGTATGCGCTCCCGCTCGCGCGCGCGTCTGCCTTTTGGCGTGCTGCTGCCGCCGCTACTGCTGCTGCAGTAAAAGCACGGGAAAGAGGAGAAATTTAATTCTGTCGGTTTATCGGTTGTCGATACATTTTTCGAGACGCATTAAAAGGCACTAGCTGCACAAGCCCGACGAATTATTCGCGATGAGCAACCGTCTCATCGTTGCGAGAGAGAGGTCGGATACGCGGCAGCACGCGTGTGACCCCAGCCACGCGCGTCATTCAATTAATAATTCAATCATCGTTCTCGATTGGATTACCTTTTGGGTGGAAAAAATAAAAAAAGAGAGGGGCGAAGGGGGAAGGGGACCGGCAGAGTGTGACGCCCGGAGCGAAACGCAGTGAGAGGCTGTCATTACGCGCAATGGCCCATGCATTTATCAAATTATTTCGGTTTTGTATCGACCTATCGATCGGGGGGAAAAAAATTTATCGACGATGAAATTCCGGGATTTGCACGACGCATCGGTAATACGGAGTCTGTATGTCGTCCATCAAAGCCTTTGAATCATTCAACAGAAAGATCGTGTAGTATTGTTGCATGGATGATCCGTTCAGTTGGGAAATCCGCCAGGGAAAAAAATTTCATACAGTTGCAATTAACGAAACGCTCGCCAGCGAATTTATGTATTACTGAGATGATTTCTCCTCTTTTCACGTATTTGCGATCATTGGGGGGACGGGAGAGGGTAGTTTTTTTCGAAACGTAACTGTACGTACGGTCTCCATTCCGCGAGTTAATTCGAATCTGACCAGTTTCCTTTTTTTTTTTGTTTCAGGTAAGAAAACTTTTTGCGCTTTTTGCGATAGCCACTTGTAAGACGCGGCTCGTACGGAATCGTGAGTAGCACACCAAAAGAATCGCAGACACTGTCCGTCGCTACTAATTATTGACCACTAACCGATGCAGGGGCGTGCTCGTTACGCGCTTATTATTAGGTAACGCGAAAGTGTTACGCAAACCAGAAGCATCCGTCCCGCGTATTAAAATGCAAACACTACGTTCAGTATGGACGGTTTAATGCCCCGTTCGGTTTGAGCGCGTTGGCCAGGTAATTAAATTGAATGAAATTACGAACGATTAATGGCCCGGACACGCTGCCGTGATTCATGCGCGAAATCACGAAGTCCCTAACAAAAAGTATTCCGAGCGATGTCATTTGATTCTCCAACGATTACGCAATTGCTCATAATAAAATGAAAAATCTCATCGTGCTTCATCGTATCTTATATACACTCACACTCGCAAGATTTTTTGAATAGGCTATATCTCTTAACACAATTATCTAAAATTATTTTTCTATCTCGTATTCTATATGTATTACTTCGTATATCTATTACTACTAGAATTTGAAAATTTTTTTTATATTCTTTATGTATTATTTCACGTTCTAATCTGCGATACTGACAAATATTAATATAAATATGTATAACACATACACAATATTAATATGATATTATGTAAAGTAGGAATCCATGTAATAAGCAAAAGCTTTCCGATCTGTGTGATTCGTGAGCATTTAGTACGTAGATGGAAAACACGCAAGGCTGCATTATATTTTTGTAATATATATATCGCAAAATTATAATTACATTGCACGAGGCACGAGGCGTTTCGCTCCTACCCGAGGTGCACCATTATCGCGAAATACTGCAGATGCATCTACATACACGGTTGCATTCCTGGACATTAGCATTGCCACGTAGCGTGCACGTACACGTGACGTAGCCGTAGTGTGTAGGTTAATGCTGGTACTCGTGAGAGTGGTGCGACATCCCCCTGATGAAGTTGAGCCGCGACGTGTAATAAGGGTCGCGAAAGGCGAGGTGGGGGCGGACGAGCCGACGGACGGACGCTGGTAAAAGGTGGGGCTGGATGAAGTCAGGGACGGATCGGTCCTTGCGGCTGCTTCCGGAAAAATGTGCATTTCCCCGAGATATGTGTCTCATGTCATTCTTCTGTCTCTACTTCAAATCCATTTCGAAAATCCGAATCGTAAATAACTTTGACACACCGTCTCTTCTCAGATGCGTATCTAGAAAGTTAATAAACGACGTTTATTGAACGTAATGAGATAAATAGGAATAACTCTCTACTTCCTATCCTTATTATCTCGCAGCAGTTGAGGAACGCATATCGGATCTTCGAATTCGCAAACATGCGAGATGCACCTGAGCCCGAGGAAGACCCTACGTCCCTGAATGAGGTTGACACGCGGGGTGGACCTGTCGAGGAGGAGGGTTGAGGCTGGAAGCGGACGTGACACGGCCGTCTTGTGACCCATACCCTACCACCGACACCACTCCTTCCCCGTCGCCTCCTGACCCCTTCTCGCTGACGTCCACCCCCGGTCCACATGCCACGACGGCGACCGACCGCCGCTAGAGTCCAGCTCTATTGTTGTTATTATTAAAGGGGGTTGTCGGGGGCGG
The DNA here is from genome assembly GCF_013373865.1 of Monomorium pharaonis. Taxonomy (NCBI): domain Eukaryota; kingdom Metazoa; phylum Arthropoda; class Insecta; order Hymenoptera; family Formicidae; genus Monomorium; species Monomorium pharaonis. The sequence continues at coordinate 28,805,448 of NC_050470.1, read as the reverse complement.
GAGGGAGCTGCCGGTCGGGTGAGAGGGACGATGACGGAAAGGAAGGCGGCGTCTGCAGGTGACAGATGAAACAGCCGACCTCTCACTCGCTCCCATTTCAGATCTCGGTCGTTCTCTCTTCGCCTCCGTCGAATATACTCGCGCGCGCGCGCGTGCACATACATTCGCACGCCGGCATACACACATACACATACACACGCCCGCGTGCACGCAACCGAGGACGGGGCTTTCTCTCTTTCGTTACTGCAAACTCACGTTCACCCTTCACGTACCACACCCCTTGCCATGTCGAACCTTGGGATCGTCGTCGTCCAGCTTTCTTCAAACTGTCGGACTGAAGCGTTTCGACACTGTCTTCGACGGATGCTTTAATCGATCCTTTAAGCAATCACTTTGAACTCTTTCTCCCTTTCTCTCTCTTTCTCTCTCTCTCTCTCTCTCCCTCTTTCTCCCTCTTTCTACCTCGCCTCTCGTCTGCTTTTTCCTCCTCTCTTTCCATTCGCTCTTGTTCTTTTCTCCTCGCCGGGACAATGCGCCACTTTTGTTGTGCCTTTAGACTTGCCTCGGAAAATTCTTTCTTCACTTTTGCAGCGAGGAACTATAAACACTTATCTGGACCGTGCTTTTAATAAGAACGATTGAAACGTAATACGCGTTGTCATATTAATTTTGTATGAACTCGTTTTCGATATAATTAGAAAATATATACCGAATCCATTTATAACCGAAATGTAGGATACGATATTTGTAATAAATAAGCGCGCTATCCCGATTAGATCTTACAAATAAGAGCGTGTTATGGAATCTCATTATCAATCCGCCAGCGAGGGCAATTCGATAGCGCACGTCTTACATACAACAAGCCTTTCATCGACAAGCGTGATCTTAGGATAAACCGTGCCAAGCTCGCTTTCAAACCCCGGCACCGTTCATCCATTTGAGGTTTACGTCTATATTACGTACCTCGATTGTGCGTTACGGAGATTAGCGCGAACTCTGCCGCGTTACATATAGGATATTCAGTATCTGCTCCCGTCTGCGAATGTACGTCCTTCGTTACGGATGACTGGCAGAGAAGTGATTCTGACGTCCATTGAGACGCCAGTCGGGAATCACGTGCGCGTATTGGCTCGACATCCTCGCAACCGCCGAGAGCTGAAGTTAGTTCGCGTTTTGTCCGCATTTATGTGATCGAGGCAGTCAGTCGCGCGTCAATTTGCCGCCACCGAGTTCTCCGCGCTTTCCTCTTTCACATCTCTCCTCTCTCCTCTATCCCTCTCTCTCTCTCTCTCTCTCACACACACACATTCTTTCTGTCTTCCTCGATCCCATTGGCGTTCTGTTCGCGCCGTTGTCGTCGTCGGTGTCCGTTGTTCGGTCGAATCCGGAGAAACACGAAGAACCGGAGAGAAGACAGGACAAGATAGGGAGACTTCGCACTCCAGCGAGATTAGTTTTATCGCGGTTCGCGCCCTTCCCTTCCCTTCCCTTTCCTTCCCTCGGACGATCCGCTGAAGTGGACACTCCGGAAAACGCGAGGAATGCATGTCTCCCGTCTGCCCGGTGAAGGAGGGACAGCGTAGTTACATACGTACGTCCTCCAGGCCGAATTCCCTCCTCTGACTTTTCCCCGCTTTACTCTCGAATAACTCGGCGTCACCACCGGCATCGCCACCCTCGTAATCACACCGGTCGCGCTTCAACGTCTCTCGCCTTCTCCTTCTCCCTTCTGCTCAACGTCGTACGAGCCGAGTCTCCCGGGAGATCCACCGGAAACAAAACCAATAAACCGCCGCAGAACGATATTCTGAAGTCCCGTGGAAGGACTGACTCCTTTCCGAAGTCCAATGGCTCGTGTCATGGTTCCCTCCCGCCGCGTTGACACCTCGCCGTCCTTCCCACTCCAGGATCTTGCTCCCGCGCGGAGTTCAAGACAAAATCCTCCTGCCCGAGTGGATGGTTCCACTCGCTGAATATGCAATGAAGCTTACGGGTGCGGTTTCATTCGTTCGTCTGTCCGTCAGCTTGCCCGCGTGATGCACCTACTCTCTTTCTAGGAACGTTTTCAGGAAGCAACAGATACTCTCATTCATCGATCCTTTCGGAAAACATTATGTTTTCTTCTGAAACCTGCGTCAAACTCTCATATGAATTTCATCATGGTCTTGTGCATTTGTCTTTACACACTTTTACACACTTTTACATAATTGTTACATTATCGAATAATGTTTGCTTTTGTTACTGTATTATAAAAGAATTTCTAATTAGACGTTTAACAAGGAAGAAAAAAATTTTAATAAATCTCTTTCTTGTAATACTCATGAAAACTTTCTCGCTGCTTAACATTTTTTAGAAATTAATTTTTATTTAAATTTAATTATTTAATAAGCGAGAGTAGCTCTGGTTATAAATCTAATATCACCATTACGATTATCAATTATAAACTACGTGTTGACATTACAAATAGTATATAACGATCTTAATACATTTCGTTCTAACGACTTCGTTTTGGCGGACTGTAGCTTCGGCTGTTAATCAGTCTCTACAATGCGGCTTGATGCGGCGGTTCCCGAGCGACCGAGTGCGCACAATGGTTCTTTGGAAGCAATCTAGGTTGGGTCTTGCAAAGCCATCAGCCGATTTTCGAGGGTCCGTCCATGTCCACCCGTCCGTCCGAGGAGACGTCGGTGGACGCCCAGGCGTCGTCGCCGCTCACGGCATTGATCTGTCGGACGGCAGTCTTGATATCGACGGTGGGGAGGGTCCGGAAAGGCGGCTAGGAGGGTGCCTACTCCTACAGACCGCCACCTCCCCCCCCCCCCCCCGTTCCCCTTCGGACGACGCAAGTGTAGGTGTATTGTGTGCACTACGGCTCTCACTTCCATACCTATCAAGCTCTCGATCCGCGAGAGGGGGCAGGACGTCTGGAGTGGTTGAAGTAGGGGTGGGTGGTGAAGGTGAGCATTGAAAAGGACAGGTCGGGAGGAGAGGGTGGAGGACGTTCGTGTCCAGTCGTCATGCCGAGAGACAGCTCGTCACCCCGCGTCCGAGAGACTGATTACATCTCCTCCCGCTCTTGCCCTTCTCTCTTCTTCTTCTTCTTCCTCTCTACCCTTCCCTCCTCCTCCATCGGAACACTCGTCTTTCCATTCGCCGTCTCCGTTCTGTGCCGATGCTCCCACAGCGCGAGAGAAGAGACGTTAATCGAAGCAAATTGAACACACCGCGGTTTTGAACGCTCAATTAAGTTCCCCCTTGACGTTTCCACCCTTTTGCGAGGTGAACTACACGCGCACCCTGCATTTCAATGTAGTTCATTGTAGCGTGCATAGACATGTAAACGTACCGTGTAAAATTTTGAAATTTTGTGAGCGTCCGAAATAAACGGATTTCTGTGATAGGCTGCTTTAATTTTTCTCGATAGATAGTTTTTTTTTTCGAGACTCATGAAATTAAACATCCTTCCCGGAAAAAAAAGTAACGACCGATAAACCGGCTGTTAATGACAGCCTTGGGTTTATGGTTTCCGACGAAATTCTACGAGCCCGACGAGAGATCGTCATTATCCAACAAATTGTAAATGGGGCCACTTGTTTTTGCAAAACTTGTGTACGCAAACACCGCGGTTGAATTAAGTTTCGAATTTTGCTTCATTATCTATAATTATGAATAACCGCAATTCAGAACGTTGTCCGAACGAACGAAGGAGTTTATTACGAGTCCTGTAAAGATCAACGAACGAAATCTACGAACGCGTCGATTATCAATTGCGAGAAAAATACTGACATTGTTACAATTGCCCGTGCTTTTTCGTTATTATTCTTCAAAGACGTTATTTACGTCAAAAAGGTTTTCAGAAATAAGAACAAAAGGAATGAGATGGAAGGAACGAGCAGAAGACAACTCGTTGCGTACACGAACGAAGGGACCGCTTGAAGAAGAGGGGTTCTGAAGTTTGGGTTAGGTTAGTCGGCTGACCCGGTTGACAATCGATTGACGGCTGTCGCCAAGACCTCCACCCTTGCCTCTTTCTGTTTCGACGACCCCTTCCGACCGTGTTGAACCCATCACCCTCCTTCGCGCAGAACCTGTCTACTGCGACAGGTTGAATAAGTTCCGCTAATTATCCTCCTTGGGAACAGGAAATCGAGCCGTCCGACAATTAGCCACGTTCCATATTTCATACCACTAATTTCTAATTTATTTTTATTTTTACTCGTTCCACCCTATTGACTCGATGGCCACGTGGGCTGGAGAGCGCGTACTGACATATGGTAAGCAGATGATGTCCAACTGATGTTGACGATTATTAATATGTCCATCACTCATAAACGTTAGGACAGTAACGGCGTCGCGAAAGAGAGTGTCTTTCACGAAACAACATGCATCCGGTTGTCGCAACGGAATCTTCTCATCGTGGTTCTCATCGCGGTTCTGAAATCATGGATTGTAGTTCCGTTAATATTCAAAGGAAAGATTTTTTTTTCTCTTTCTGTTGTGGCGAGTACGAATACAATCCATTTCCCTCGTTTTGTCTGTGATTCTGAATTTAATTAAGGAGTTGCCAATGGTCGCCGATAAATTGTCGAAGTGCGAGCGGCTTGATGACGAGGGTGGCGAAGATGGGAAGACAGTCTCGAAGTAGCGCCGCGAGGTGTAAAGCAAGACCGCGGCGCGGGGTGAGTGCGTTGAACGAGAAAATGTACAACGAACGACCGTTCCCTCGTAGTAGTGAAGCGAGGCGGATGCATAATACGAAAAGCCGGCACGAATACAAGCCTGCACTCGCGGATACACACATGCAACTTCCACCGTGGGCCTCTCGTCCTCGGGAAGGTTTGCGGAGGTGGTGGGGTGAGTGTGTAGCGGGCTGCGCTGGATATTATTTGCCGAGGACAGTGACAAACGCCCGTCAACGTCACTTCCACTCGCACCCTCAGCTTCCCACCACTACCATCGCCCGCCGCCGCTGCCGCTCCGTCGCCCGCGTACCCTCCTTCGTTACTGCTGCCTACCTCCTCCTCCTCCTCCTCCTTCACTCCCACCTCCGTCGTTCCTCTCAGGAGCCAGAAACGTGACGAGCATATCTAGCTCTGGACCAACTCGTCATCTCTGCCAGCCATCAGAAGGCGCCTCTGGTGACTGCGATGGCACCACTACTACGGCAGCAACGACACTATCACCAACACTTCTATCGAAGCTGACTCTCGCGTTCGCGCTACGTGTATGTGAAATCGAAGAAGGTGAGAGGCGATGTGGAGAGGCGCGGGTAGAAGGTCGGTGTGGTAGGAGGAGGAGAAGGAGGAGGAGAAGAAGGAAGAGAAGGAGGAGGAGGAGGAGGAGGAGGCTTGACGTATCGCGGCCTCACGTCATCCCGTCTTACTCGACGCTGTCCGTCAGAACTTCTGCTGCACGGAGAATATACGAGCGCTTCTTCACGATTTTGCCCCCCGTGAAAAATCGTTATTGCTCGAGTCCTCCAAGATGACGACCCTCCCGGAGCGGTTCCTGCGCTCGAATTTTCGGACAATCTTCTTCTACTTATCGCTTTATCAAACGATCTGCGTCAACCTGTTCTCAACCATCTATCTGATTGCTCCTTCGCTCTTTCTCGTTGTGACAGCATATGAACAACTTTGCTTTTTTGAAAGATAAATTTTATTAGGTCATTGACATTCATTATATAAAAATGGTTATTCTTTGATTTTCTGTCCATCTGTAAGTGTTTATAATTTATTACCACGTATAATTTATTAAAGTTGCAATTACTAATAATTACAGTTAATTATATATTTTTCATAATACGAATTGTCTATTTTCTTTATTCGAATGCCAATCATCAATTTCTTAATGGACAACTCATTGCGACAAATTTTAACACACTTCAATTTGATTGACCTATATGTAATATGACATTTTCTATTGGTTAACTTATATTTTAACATGTCGATTGATTTTTACTTATTGTTATGAATGCATATGTTAAAAAGAGTTGAAATATCAACTTTATGATATTTTTGTAAATAATAAATCTTGGTAAGTGAATAATAAATATATGAATAATCTCAATTCTTATAGACGTTATATTCTTTTGATTTCAATTTTATTAATTATAAAAACTATTGTTATGTATCGTCTATATGTTTATCCAAAGTTATTTGTAAAATTATTACTTATAAAATATTATTGTAATTACATAATTTTGTTAATTTTTGTACATTAAATTTTTCGTATTGCATTCTTGATATATAAATTCAAACCTCTGTGGAATTAGTATCTTATTTTTCATTTATTGATATAGTAAATATAAAGAGCTTCTCTCTCTAAAAGAAAAAAGAACTTTTGTATTTCGATAAGAGTTCTGACGATTAAATAAACTATTGGTATGGGCAAAGATAAATTTTAACATATTTTTGTTTTTTAAATATTTTGTTTTTCCTTACGGTAGAGTAATTCCTTACTCGTGGGATATATCAACAAATGTTAATCGCGTAGAAGAAGTCGCAGGTGTTCGTGTGCGCCTTTAACCACGTTAGACCCGCATCGCTCATTATCTTACCTTCGACACAGGCAAGTAATATCGTATTCCAGTAAACTGGAAGTATAATATAACTAGACGAATGCTCTAGTTGGCCACGCGAAGAGAGTGGGGTTGGTTACGCAGAAGGGTGCACGCTTCGGTACACGAGACACACAGGCCAGGGGGGTGGCGGACGGGGGTCGAAGGGGGGCGCAAAGGGGGGAGGAGGAGGAGGAGGAGGTAGGATCGTACGGAGGGGGAAGGAGTCAGGGGCGTGTAGGTAGTCATTATGTGGAGGGAGGTGACGTCACTGACGGTGACGGATGGCTACACGTCAGGCAAGTATAAACCCCATGGTACCCAATAAATTATTGCAACTATAAATTACTTCTGTGCTCACGATATAATGCTACGGCTACTGCGGCGGACGTTGTGTGCGTAGGACGTCGTACGTGCGGGCGTGTGTATGTGCATGCGTGTGTGCGTACGTTATGTGGATTTGCGTGCTCGGTCCTCTGTGTATGTACGGTCGTGACGATACTCACCGGTAGGGCGAGCAAACAAAGGTGGTACGATGCCAGACTAACTAGGCTCGGTATGGGCATAGGTAACCCCATATACAGGACTTTCTTTCTTTCCCCCCTTGGTGCTCTCTTTCACCGTCCCTCTCTCTCTCTCTCTCTCTCTCTCTCTCTCTATCTCTCTTTTCATCCCTCCCTCCCTCTCCCCCTCGCTTCCCTCGATCCCTTTCGTGCGGTACGCGCGCAAACGGGCTCCTCGATTTACGAACGTTTCTGACCACCATATCCTGCTGCACCGACGTTTTTATTCGCGTTATGGGAATATACGCTAAGCCGACGAAAGCGAGAAGTCCGCGGGATTTACGGGAGCGTTCGCGCGCAAAAAGCTTTTTCCGCGATATCGATGATTCTGGACGGAACGTTTCGTTGCCAAGGAAACAGGCGAAAATAGCGGCGTGATTATTTAAAGATATAGCGACATTCCAAATCATGGCGCGAAATGTGGTCTAAAATGTGGTTATTCAGTAATAGCTCTTTGATTAAGCCGATTGACCTGTTTGCCACGTAATTAACGTCTTTATTTCCAATGAAACAATCGATTTCTTTACTCGAAATTAAATTGTCGGATTAATGTTTTAGTATCAGTTGCTTACCATTATATTTAGGTGACCGAATTATAAGGTTCTTAACGTCTGCAATTCTCAAAATAATGTATTTCAAGTAGATGATAAACTCGGATTTTGCTTTATATGTATATAGCGGTGTACTTTTGGAGTTTAGAGAGTGCATTCCTAGATTCTTCTGGACGGAATCGTTTTTCGCGCGTTTCCAGAAGCGATCGGGGCCCCCGTCGCGATGGAAACCACCGGGGTAACATAATCCCGATACGTAATAAATATCGCCACGTCGGTCTCGTTCGACAGTATTGGTGCGTCTGTCTCTCATCTGGATGCCTTTGGGGGCCAGGAAAAGGGGCAGAGCGGGATTCGGCGGGGTCCGGGGGGTAGATATTATGGGCGAGCGAGTGAGTTATACGCCTTGCCGCATGTGTGTCGCATAAATCTGTTCCTCAGTCCCGGCCCCCTTACGACTACGCTGGAACTGCTCTGGCTTCGAGCGACGGAGGACTGAGTGACTGACTGACTGCCACCTCCTCTCCACCTCCTGGCCATCACCTCCTTTCGCGTATTTCCCTCAACGAACTCTACTCCTCTAACTTTCCCTGACATTTCCAACTGCACATACTGCCGAATGCCTGGTGCACTGAGGGTTGGGGTGCACGCAGTTCGTTTAGTTTAAAATACGTGTTACACGGTGCGCCGGTAACGGTGTTTGGCTAACAGGAAAAATGCGGTAATATGCATCTTTCGTACTCTTCACATTTACCTGTACATTCCCAGCGGAAGAATGTTCACATAATTATTGTAGAAAAGTAGATACTAATAGCGCGCGGATGAAGCGTTCAAAATTGGAAATATACACGGGTTAATATCATAATATAAATATCATATTACTCTATATAAACTTCTGTACAAATCTTACTACAATCTGTACAATTAAATCGTAAATTAGATCGACATCTTATTTCTGCTGAAATCTTATTTCTATTTAGGAAATACAAGTCTGAACTGACACAATTAAATTTGGTGGCTCGTAATGAAAGTGTATAATGCCAACGAGCTGATGACGAGTTTTGTAATAAAACGCCGCGGCATTTTAAACTCCTCGTCGTTTGAACCGTGATTCATCGCACGGGCCATCAGGATGATAGTCGGTAGTGCTTCGTAAATCGCGGTCCGCGGCATATTAGTAGGACTATATTTAGGCGGCTGTCCACCGATGAAGTGGCACCACCCTAAGTCTTCCGCGGCGGCAGGATGGTGACTTATGGACTCCGAGGGACACGCGGGACGCGGTGTAAATAATTCTAGCTCTCGTATGATTGTGGAAAGCAGATCGTGCAGAAAAGCGGAGTGCAGGGTACGCGCGCGACGATGCCAAAAGTTAAAGGGGCGTCGTAACTTTAAAGTATCCAGTTTACGTACGAGTGACATCCGCGCTCTCCGGCCGCGCTACGAAGGCGACGTCGGGTGCTCGACGTTCTCGAGAGGATGACAAAGGTACAATGCGCTCCCTGTACGCAACGATGATATTCCATTCGAACGAGAGTCGTTTGCGCCACGCACTAAGAAGACTAAAAATAATCGCTGTCGTTATTAGAAACGCGCGCGTACAAAATGCCGGCCTGGGTTACGAGATACTAAGTGCGAGTTAAGGCGCGAGTTATTTGCGTTGGGGAATCGAAGCTTGTCGTTGGACGTGAATTAACTGAGGTCGGCCGCGTGAGAGAGAGGAAGATTGAGAGACGCACCTGCCGTCCGCATCACCCATCCGTTATTCGAACGACACGAACGCTTCTCTAATTTCCATTCACACTAATCCGTAACGGAGCTGCAGCGGCGCGAGGAATCTCAGGAAATTTATGTGTATAAAGTATATATAACGAGAATGCGCGTGCGTTAATTAACAATTCGCCTTGATCATCCGGCTTTGATTGTCGGAGGCGATAAGAGCGGCGGCAATCAGACGGTACGGACGGCGGATCCCAAAATCCCAACCGCGCTGACAGCACAACGCCAAGGACTCTCCCTTCCCTCAGATTCGACGCACACAGTCATGAGAAAACGCTGAAACAACATCTGCCTCCGCGCGCTTTCGTTTACGTCGTAATACGAAATCACTCGCCGCGCTTCCGAGCGAGTCCGGCGAGTCCAGGCGAGACGAACGCGAGAGCGACGTTTGCGGGAAGGAGCGAAGCTAAGGAGAACGCGAGAGACGAGAAGACGAACGGGCGCAATGGAGAGAGAGAGCGGGGAGGGGAAGATCGAGAGGCGCACCTGTCCTTCTGTACATCAGCCGTCCGTCATCCGGGCGACAGATCGACTCTGTCGGTGCGCCGCCGCCGCCGCCGCCGCCGCCGTCGTTCTCCACCTTCTCCGGCCGAGCACTCGCGGCGAAGTACCACGTGGCATCGCACTTATTTACGTTGACACAATATTTATTAGGACGGATCGGTGAGTCGGCCGTTCGCTCATTCGCGCGGCTCGCCAGCCTATTTCGGGACCGCCTTCCCTCTTTCTCGCTCGCTCGTTTCGACGATGGCGACGGCGACGACGACGGAGTAGCCGGCTGTTTCTTCACGGCAGACACATCCACTCTTCTTTGGGATTAAGACGCGAACTGGTCACGCGCCTTATTTTCTTCCTGCCCGTTAAGAAGATCGCGCGCCGGATGCGCCGCTCGCTCGCTCGCTCGCTCGCTCGTTCGCCAATTGCATCTCCCGTTGAACGTTCGTCACGGAAGTTTTTATTTCGGGCCGTGATGGCGATCGGACAGGCACATTCGTTGATCTACATACGTCTTACACTTTCCAACTGCGCGATCGCCGCATTTCGATGTCTCTTCGAGCGAAAATAAAGCAATATCCTCCGCGTGAATTTTTGTTGCTCCGCGTACCGCTATCGTTTACTTGCGCAAATAAAAATTTGTATCAGTAATTATCTAAATTAAAAGCAAATGTTTTTAATGCCTTCAAAAGTGATTTACAATCTCGTTAAAATTGTTCTATCTATTGGAATAGATTAATATCGAGGAAGGCCGAACATAATTTAAACGTTTTGCAGTTTCGCCAGCGGCATGTGTCTTCCATATGCGAACTCGCTCGATTTTAACAGTCGGTGATTAAGTTCATACGATGCTAGCGTCGATCTCACGCTTCCTCTTTCTCTCCTTTTGCAAATCGACAAATCGCACAATTTACTTGAGAGTTGACTCTTTGTACTTGCCGCGGTGCTACCCGGAAAGAAGTAGATATTTGTGGTTCGCGCGGTCGCGACGCCACTTCGCGAGAGGATATGACAGGGGCTGTGTAAACGCGGCGATAACCGGACGGATCGACACCAGCTGCTCTATGTTTGTTGCCGGTTCTATAAATAGGCCAGTCGGCCCTTTCTCCTCCTCGCGCTCGCGTTCCGCGCTCGCCGCCCCGCCACCTTCGTCGCTCTTTCTCTTCCTCGCGATGCTTGAAAGATGTTACTTCGCTGACAATTATTGTTGTCACGGCCTCCGCTCCGGCAGTCGGTAACAGGACTGACACTTCGAAAGGCAGCGTGACGGAAAGCACGAGAAAGAGCGGCGGAGGGCGAGAAGGCGCCGAGGGAAGGCACGGCAGAGAGGGAGAGACAGAGAGAAAGAGCGAGAGAGGAAGAGGCAGCGAGGGTGACGAACGAGGGGGGAGGAGAAGAGTGACGGATATCGTGATGAAGGCGTCCTCCTGTCACCTTCCTCCCGCCCCCCCCCCCCGTTCTTCGCGGCACCCTCCCTGCTGCACCGTGCACTTGCACGGCTTCTCTCTTCGGGCCACGTCCGGTTCAAGACGCGCGCCGCCGGAATTGGCCCGCGAAGGGCCACCGGCCGAAAGAAAGAATCGAATCCATGTCAGATCTCGTTTCTCATAGCATCTCTGATCTCTCCCAACAGTTGCGCCGATTTTCTTTATTTGCGAGAATGATTTAATCAAATTGTCGTCTCGTTGTGACGACCAAAAACAAAAAATTTATTTTGTAAACTGATTTTACAGCACGCGACAATCTATCCGTAACTTTTATGCGCCTGTCCTTACGCACGTAAGGCGTAAGCTGACAAAAATTAATCCTCCGAATCATCTCATCCGTGATACCGAAAACCGGGGATATTTCGAGCTTGGAAAAATCAGTTAATTTCCGGTCTCGGTGATGATACATCACCGATAAGCCGCGCGACGCTGCGGGATAAAGAGAGAAATAAGCGCGTCGCGTGATCCTCGCCAGTTTGGGATATTAATCGCGCTCCTCACCGATCCCAACTTTCGCCTAATGCAAAACGCCGTGGGGACGGATGCTACTAACGAAGAGCGAAACGAGTTCGCGGATTTCGCCTTCCTGAGCAGCGGGAGCAGCGACGCATCGATCATCACTGTCGCCTGTTGCGCGATTGGACGGACGGACGGACGGGACGGACGGTCGGTCGGTCTTACCGGACGTGCACACCGTCCATCCATCATTCAGTCGTCGTACCTGCATCAACGGACGCATCTTCGGCGCCTCCGTGTGCGCGCGAGCATTAATACCATTCCACGAAGAACGCGCGAGACGATTAGCCCGATCGGTCTGTTATATTTCGGGCCGCGTCGTAAATTATTTCGCGCGGCCGCATTAAATTTATCGCGACGATGCTCGAGACCAGTTTCGAGACGTACGAGTGCCACTTAACCGGCGACTTTTATTTGCGATCGAAACGCGATTGACGTGAGACCGAGCAGAGACTTTTCGTTCCCTTTAAATCAGCCAGCGCGTTCTGAAATTTCGGGGATTGATTTTACGCTCCGACTTCATTATAAATACATTTTTCACGAATAAGCGCGAGACGATATATTCATCACATTTGATCCGTCGGGTCGAATGGCGTGATATGTCAGGCGTAAAAATACGAGATCATAAAACGTTTAGCTGTACGGACCTCGTCCGCTTTTACCCCGTCTATATTTGAGTGTGACAAAATTTTGGAAACTCGAGGAATATATACTTGGCTGATTTTCATGTTAAGTATTTTCATTAATCGTCTTGTTTTGCAAGCGTTTGTAGCGAGATAATTTGCGTCACCGTTTGTCAGACTCTTCATGTAATGGCAGATCAACAAATGTATCTTCGAATTCTTCGAGGGATCAACAATGCACGAACAGCGCATCTTTCAGTGTCAGTTATTTTCGCAAATTATGCCACAGTTCCAAAAATAATCGGCGGACGCGACTATTCGCATTACGTGTAATTTGCGGGTACCTTTAATTGTTACACGGGAGAGAAAAGGAGGAGGCGGAGTGGAAAAGACAGGAGGAGCCGCCACAGAGATTAACGTCTCCGAAGAGACGAGGAGGAGGAAACGTAGACTGACAACGTCGAAAAATATCTCTTACCAAGCAGGTTATTCGCCGTGTGTCAGGGGGGTCTTCTCCACGCACGCGCATGATACACACTACGCAAAGACTGTCACTAAAATATGAACGTTAATAACTCGTACACGCGTTCGAGCAGCGAGCGGCGCGCCTTGCCAAAACGCCAACCTTTTTTTCACGAGACACAGCTCTTGCGTCGCCGGACCCCCCCCTGTCCATCACTCACCGTCAAGTCCAAATGTCTTTGCTCGGTTATACCCCGCCGCCGCTCGTTTGAATCCCCTCCCCTTCGCCGGATCACTCATCATCCCGGATCTCCGCGGATATATCTACGTTTCTAACGCGCTACTGCGACGTTGGCGCGACGTCTAATCGCGCGCGGACAATCCGCGTCCACGCCAGAACGAATTAATACACGAATCGAGCCGCTCACCCTCGTCTCATGCACGCGCAAATTGGATTAGCGCGCGCCGAGAGAGCAAAACGTGTGTTGAAGGAATGGGTTTTAGTCTGTGGAATTTCGGGTGAATTGCGCGTAGCGATGAGACGGCTTTATTCGTATGATTTATATTAATTTTTCCATAACGTTAGGAGATAAAATTAACCCCGAGTAGAATTAAAATTAATATATTTGCTCAGAACAAATTATCTATTTATGTAGGAGATTAGATTTCATCGATATAATCCTTAACATCAAGTTTATTTGCATATTAAAGTAAATTAATGATTGTGTGATATATTCGCTAGCTTTCTCGTTAAGAGTAAATTATGGAGCCTTGTAATGATAGAAGAATTGATTATAACTGCTGGTTGTTTTATAATCTGAGATAAATTAGTACTTGTTTTAAATATTATTTGTATTATATTTAAAAAAACATTAATTTAATCTATATAGCAATTAGTGTTAAATACACAAAACGTGTAATAAATAGCGATCTTTAATTTATCACTCTATATAGATTTAATTTAACCAGAAATATTTAGTCCTTTCATATAATTTTATGTAATATGATGTAATATAATACGTCTTTTAAAATTGAGAATGAAACTGATTATTTTCCGTCAATTTTTGAACGTATTCTTTTGAGGCCATTCTTCCGGAAAACGATTTGTCACTCTTAGACGTACGAAGGCGGAACGAGTCGCCGAGATGAAATGCGGTAAGCCTTACAAATGGCAGAACGAAAAATAAGGTGCTAAGACAAGGATCCTTTAGTGCATGTTCATAAATTGCGGCTGTGAGTAAGGCGTAAATTTTAACGTTCATAGGCATCCGCGTTAGTGTCAGCTTGTGTACTTTAGTGATTTACGTGCAATCAACGCGCTAAATCAGTTAGGTTTACTTGTAATTATGCACGCCGAACGTTCATCCAGAAGAAAGAAAATTTATAACGCAAGATATCTGTTTAATTGTTTATAAGAAATCTGATATACGGAACGGCAGCTTTAAAAGTAACGTAAGATAGCTGAGAATTGTTTATGTAAATATAGTATACAGATACGACTCTTCGCGATTAAAGTCGCAATTAGAAAGAAAATTATATTGATGCAAAATTGAAACGTTACAATATATCGTATCGCATCTTTGCTCCAAAACACAATTAAAAAACATCATTTTCAAGTCATTAGTCGAATCATGAATGAGTTACGTAAACATTCTCCTATTAATCATTATACTTGCTAATCATCGGTTGATTTCAGATCTATTTTTAAACAATTGATTTTTTATTTAATAATGTATATAAACTTAAAATATTTATTAATGCACTTGACATACATTTTTTTAAAAAGGTCTTCTTGATGTTACGTTTTGAAGTGTAACGCACAGAAAAAATTCTTCAAAAAATACTTTACATATATATATTTACATCGATTCAATATACTAGGCATTCGTAATCAACTGTGTGGGAGCTACTACGTACATGAGCCATCTACCGGCCTTTACTTTGTTTCTCATTGTCAGACAGGCCGTCGGTGGATACCAGTAATTACATAACCACCGTGTTAGAATGTAGAGCTGCGTACACATCAGAAAAGATCTTCGCGAGAGCCGCCCGGCTTCACGGTGCACGAAGTTAATTTCTCGTCTCTTCCACGTCGGGACGACGGCCGAGCGAAGTTGCCGGGACGCCTTCCGAGACGGATCTTTGATAAGTAGTACTACTCGCGCACGGTTATCTCGGCGAATATCCCGAGGAGGCCCGGATCTTTCTCTCTCTTTCTCTTCCTATCTTTTTCACTCACTCACTCCCTCGCGGCAGCAATGACGCCACGCCAGGGCAAGTAACCGGGTCGAACTTTAGCAACGTCCTGGCAATAAAACAGTACATAATAACAAGCCGGCGGCTGCGGCGGCAGGGAAGGAACAAAAGGAGAACCCGGAGGAGGACAGGAGAGGAGATGAATTTCTGATGCGAGAACCGTCGGAAGGCTGGCGGGGAGAGTGACAGGAGGCAGACGAAGAGACGAACGGATGGACAGGCAGACAGACGGACGAACGGACGGGCGGACAGAAGGACGAAGAGGGACGGCGAGAAGAGGGAGGCCTCGCATTGTGATTCTCTCGCGGTCTGCCAGAGAGTGACTGACGGGTGAATCCGTTTTCTCCTTCCTCCGCACCTCTTCCTTTCTCCCTCGCGCGTGCCTTCTGTCCTTCTTTCCGTGTCTCTTTCGTTTTCCCTCTTCCCCCTCCCCCCTCACGTACAGCCAGCGATTCCTCCTTCTCTCTCGAAGCAACCGACTTTGAAAGCCTCATACTCAATCCGTATTCGAGAGATACAAGACGTTGATTTACGACTTCCTCGAGTGATGATCCAGATTTTTCAGATCGATCAGGAGGGTCGCGCTCCAAACCCAGAAGAATATCACTCTTGTTTCGAGAGTTTGAGGATAAAGACGATTATATGATATTCTTAGAATAACATATACTTGAAATGTCGTACAAATGAAACGAATAATAGTTACTGTAATAGAAATGGAACTATATGAGCTGGTATATACCGGCTGGTATCATCTTCCTTAGTGTAATATTTATGCATGAAATAATTGAAAACTATTATACTATATATATATTTGAATCTTAATTTATTAACTCAGCACACTTAAATATATCGTCAAAAGTGGGATAAAATTATTTGATATTATATGAATGACAAAAATTAAGTTTTTAATTTAAAAGGGAAAAATTTACATCCTTTACAAAATTAAACCACCAACATTTATTCGTTTTCAATATCACTTTGAGAAGATGCATTAAGAAACATCTGAGGAATTAGATCAATGCACTTGGTATTGGGGACCACAAACAGACTTCTTTAACATTCGATGCCTTCAGACTCGTCCTACTATCTTTTCTTTTTTTTTTTTTCATTTTAGCCCTCGATCTTAAGTCCCTTGAATGTCAGGTGGTCAGATTCGTGACTCACTTAGGTGTTCTTTAGGACGACGTGAACAGAACAAGACGACAGGCTCCAACCGAAGACGGAGTACCTTCCTACCGTTGTCTACCTGACTGATTGACTGATGAGGCGACTGTTATCCTAAGTCAACACTCACTCCATCAGTCTGTCGAATTTCCCCTTCCACTACGAACCATTGCTGCGTTCCTCCACTTTTACTCGCGTCATCGTAAACGATGTTCCCTGGTCAGATCCTACATCTATATGTATAATTCTTGAGATGACCTATCGAAAGAAATTGCTGATGACATTGATGACCCGCGTCCGTTAGAAACGCAAGTAGAAAAGCGCGATTAGGATTCGAATAATGCATAGAACAATGATGTTAAAATTACCAAAATTATTTTAAGAAACAGTTTGTAACACGAGAACATTTCATTTAGAATTCCATTTTGGAATGAATACAATTTCGAAAAACGCGAATTTTCCTCCATGAAATTTTATTCTACGCGGACACTCTTACAGAATTTTACTTCAGGCTCATCCGGAAATGTATTTTTTAATCGGGTGAAACTTTGAGTCAATCTATCACATACGCATTAAACTTGTACAGGAATGGCTGCGTAGAGACCATCGGTTAACAGTTTAAAAAGCGATCGAGACGGATGCATTGCCACGCTGTGGAAGTCCATTGGAAACGGAATCCGCATAGAGCGTGCTCTCCTTCAATTTTCCACGGATATTCCGAAGTCGCGGCACTTGGACACGCCTCGTTCAATCTCGCGCGATCGACAAGGGCTGTGAAAACCCCGAATCCGCGTCGCCCGATTGCTTTTCCCTGCTGCCGTCGCCTTCTCTACGTGTACTCGAAATCTTTCCCGTTCTTCTCTCTCTCTCTCTCTCTCTCTCTTTCTCGCGCGTCCGCCCTCCAGCTACCCTTTCAAGTTACCCCCGCCTTGAAATACCGAGCTCGAAGATCTTGAATTTCCGGGGCCGGTGTTTCTGCTGCGAAATTGTCGTGCCGCCTCGTAACAAAATCGCACGGGCTGCCGCGAATATTACGCGCCGCAATCTAGCGGAGCTCCGTTCGCGCTTTTCATTTCGTTCGACCGAGCGCTACGAAATCTGACGTCTATAGGACGCCTGCCTATGCGCGACTTCGACTGGTATCCGTTGATTCGACTGGCGCTCGTCATGAACCAAAGCTAGTCGCAGACAATAGTCTATAAACGAAAATCTCCGTAGCTTCGATTGTCGTTTTCCGACGGTTAGTAATCATTCACCGAACTATTCTTGCACCGTAATTTATTAAGGTACGACTTGCCGCGCGGCTCATCTTATGTGATACGATATTTTTCGGCATTTCGACAAAAATGATCAAGCTATAACGTGTGTTATCGCTTGACACACCTGATCCCGAGAAACGTACTTATCAATCTCGCGTATAACAATATTATCCATACGGTGGAATAAGGAACAAGGCTGAAGAGGCTACAACTGAGCGCGACGATAATTTACCACGGCGGGGTTGAAAACATCGCGCAACCGAGTGATTATTTATCGTAGAGACCGATCGTGAGGACTTTATCACCTTGTTGGCGATCATTCCAGCACTATATCGCGTGCGCGCGCTCTCACCGGATGATAGCAGGTTACACTCCGCATGTGCACCGCGCACATAAACTGTTAAATTAAAGTCGATCCTTTCGTTGATCCACACCGATAGGCTCTCTCCCATTAATAGCTCGTAATTTACTATTGACGACCGTGGCGTAATAGCTAATTAACATTTGCGAGATTAACACTTTCGCATATAATTTTATCAGTGATATCAGCATATCTCGATCGAATGAAAAACATTTGCGCGTGAACGTCGCGCGAGAGAATTTTATGCTTGAGTAATGGCAGTATTTTTGAGAAAATTTGGAATTATGTCATTATCTAGACAGTTTTATTATCTGTCATCTTTGAAATTCTTAATGTATTTTTCAATTCTTGTTATAATATGCGACATTACATTATTTGTATGCATCCAAAAATGATTGATATTTTTCTTTTAAACTGCAATATTAATGCAATTAACTAAGGACGACCTAGTTGTTCCATTTTCTTTACAATGCACGTTGAAAGTTTCGCATATAGAGTTTGGGATTTATCAGCAATTAGCAACTGCCGATCGTCCACGCGAATAGCGAACGTGACTAGTTCAGTTGTTCGACTTACGACTAGATCGTCCTTACAACTAGCGCAGGATAGCTAACCAATACTAGTTAGCCCTTGAGTACATCACCAACACATGTACGCCAACATATGCAGG
This sequence comes from Monomorium pharaonis, assembly GCF_013373865.1. Taxonomy (NCBI): domain Eukaryota; kingdom Metazoa; phylum Arthropoda; class Insecta; order Hymenoptera; family Formicidae; genus Monomorium; species Monomorium pharaonis. The sequence continues at coordinate 28,786,703 of NC_050470.1, read as the reverse complement.
TGTCTGCTATCTATATCGGTAACTCGTGCGCAGGTTCGTTGTGAGGGCAGGCGAGGAGAGACACGACAAAGGGGTGAGAGGAGAGATGGGGAGTGCACAGCGACACACATTTGTAAAAGAAAGAAGAGAGAGCACGCTAGAGGAAAAGAGAGGGAGAGAAAGAGAGAGAATGAGAGAAAAATCAAGCAGAGATTGTAACGGGCTTGAAAGCGGATGCTTCGCCGATAAGACTAATTATTGTTCTGGACCAAGAGTCGTAGGCGGACTATTGGTGCAGAACCATCGCCATCGTAGATAACGCGACTCGCTCTCGGCATAGCACAAGACCGCTAATACACTTGCGCTTCTTTTCTAACGTGCAGCGGTTTGGTCGAGTCAAGGACAAGAGGAGCCGGATATCGGTCGGTAGCATCTTGCCGAGTGTCAAGACTCGGCCGCTTTTAAGCTCGGTACGCCACGCTTCTCGTTCCCGAGGCGTATCTTACCGGCGCGGCGGGTTGCGTCCGGGATGTGTGCAACCCGGTGCGGTCCTTGTTAGCAGCCTGCCAATAGCCCCGCACGAACTGCGCTCGTGCGAGCATTTGCATCCTACTGAGCCCGACGTCGACATCCGATCGATCCCGATCGCCGATGGAATACTTTCGAGTCGCGAAACCCGTGGTGACCCTTGTCATTACGACTTGGTACTCTACTAAATTATCGAAGTCTCATGACTCTGGAATACAACAAACAACATCGTTTGAATATATTTTATTTTTTTTAAAAGACTTAAGCGCTGGTTACATTGATTCAATCAATAATCTAATGGATTTTTATGAAGATTTTTTTTAATGTAATCGTTGCGTGTGTGTAAGGTAATCAAGTTTATCAAAGTTACCTGTTACTTTCGGAAACGGAATAACGCTCGTTGAAGTCTCTGGCTGAAGACGAAGATAGAACGCGGTCTGACGATCACGATTGAAATTTCGAAATAATATCTCTTCAAATTGTCGAACAAGAGACAAGCCACAGTGTGTAGGAACGGATAAAAGTAGCGGCACGCAAATATTAGATTCCATGGATCTACGATCGAGGGCTCGAAGGGGGGCCCCGGAAGGGTAGAAGATGAACCATGCTCTTAGCGGGCGGGGCTGCCTGCCGGTGGTCCGCCCGCTCGGTTCCTTCTTGTATTCCCCTCTTCGATACGCGCCTGGATTCAAGCGATCCTCTGAAAGGTCCTCCTTTTATCTCCTTTCGTCGCCCCGTCGTTCTCTCCGTAGTCGTGCACCTTCTCGCCGTCCTACGGCTGGTCCCAACCGGATCGGCCGGCCAGTCGCTTCCATCGAATGGTCCGCGCCGGGGCAACGAGAGAATCGCTCCCGGTAGAGAGACAATGGACAATGGGGACATAAATCTGCGTAATTAGTTGCTGATGCACCCGCGGATCAATGTGCGATCTCCTTTCTCTCCCTCTTCCGTGGCCTGTCCGCGAACAAACGATCGTTTGGTTGGTCACTCACGGCAAAGTAGGACGGTGCTCCTGGTTGTCCCCACCCTCTATGAGGGGAGGTGTGCTGACCACCTTCCGCTCTCGCCCTGCTCTCGCGCTTGGCTTGGCGATTGCACGCGACCGAGGACACGGCACTCCCTTCTTCAGAGAGGCTGTGCCGGGAGCAAGATGGCGACTAGAAGAGTTCCACGGAATCAAGTATTCATGTCCGAATCTGTCAAATGTAGCTTACTTTCGTTGGCTGTCAGGCAAAATAGACGATAGTAATTTAATGAGACATTCTAATTCATACGTAATGTCTGAATCCTGAGTAATACGTTGTTCGAGTTTATCAGATACGATGTAGGATTTTCGAAAATGTACGCAATGTAATTTTCCCCCGCAAATATTTGTTGATCTTAGATCAGGTCGTGTTCTCTGCGCAAAGCGACAGTTCCACTGTTCATTACCAGGGGTTCAAAGGGAAACGATTTGATTAAAACTCATAATGCAGATGATGGAACTCCTTGTCCCCCACACAATACCTTGTCGTCGTCGACGTCGACGTATCCGACATAGCTCGCATTTTCTCTTTCTTCCTCTCCCTCTTAGGCGTCGTCGTCGTCGTCGTCGTCGTCGCCGTCGCCGTCGCTGTCGTCGCGAAAGGCTGATAAATGAACCGATAGTGCCATTGTGTTACTCGCCATCTAAACCTTTATATCACTCCTAGGTACTTAGCTTCGTCATTTCTCAGTATCTCCACTCCTAGGTCGTACGTTCTTCTCTGCTCTTCTATCAAGATACGGCGGGTGACAGAAGGATTTGATTCGCGTCCTACATCAGCGATCTCCGGGCAGAAAAGACGATACACGAAATGTCATTAACTGTTATGTATTTGTGTCCGATTTTTTTGACTTCTAAATTGCTCTGAAATGCATGAGTATATCTTGTAATACAAGTTCACTTGCTCGTCACGCGGAATTATACTGACAGGGCGCATTTTCCTCTTTGTAACGACACAATCATGTATCGTATTCTTCACATCTTATTTAACAAATGTAATAGAAAATTCGCTGATGGGTCAATGAGATATCTAGATTGCCAATGCAACATAACTATTTCTATATTATTCTATAGTATATTTATACAAGTGACAAAAAGCATGAAGCACTCGTCGTTTAATACATTTAATAAAAATGTAACTGCACGTTAATGGAAAGCCCTTCCTTTTTACAATTGATTACACAGAGAGAAGGATTTCTTCAAATTTAACAAACAGTTTTGTTCGACTATTTCAAAGCATATATTTCTTTGGTTTTAATAAATTTTATCCAGATTTCTTTAGATTTAATAAAATCTAAAGAAACAAAGAAATCTTATTTAGAAACAAAGAAATACATTCTTTGGAATAGTCGAACAAAACGGTTTATTAAATTTTAAGAAATCTTTCTCTCTGCATACGATTGATATCTTTTCTCTCTGTATACGATCTAATCTACTAATCCGCTGCTTCATTGATTTGTTTCAGGGGAGGACGGCGTCGAAGGTTCTGCGCCCGGTACGGACCTCCAAGGCGAGGAGGGCGATTGCGTCGACGAGGATGGGCCCATTAGCCCTAGCGAGAGGGGCTGCGCGCCCGCTGCAAAAGAGGACGAGGATGCCGAGGGAACGGATGAAGAGGACGATGAGGAGGCATCGCCACCTACACCCCCGCCTTCGGCCACCTCGAGGTTAAACCCGACTATCCTGCGAGACACGGGACCTCCGGACAGGTAAATTTTGCATCTGTATAATTTTTTTATTTAATCGATGTTCCATTTATATACTGCTCTCTGTCTTAATGATTACTGAATAAAAAACGATCACGAAAGTGCGCTAAAAGAAACACACTTCTTTTTAGAAAAAACTGGCAAACGTTGGTAGAAATAATTATTGAGACCTGAAAGACTTGATTAGAAGCTAAAAGTCAAGAAGAAGCTAAAAAAATCTATCAATATACAGTAATGGTTAAAAATATTATTCGTACAAGCTTAAACGTGTTGTCAAACGGGTAGTAACAACTTCTATTCGTACTTTCTCAGTAGCAATTCATATCCATATCAACTTTCTTCGGCCTTCCTTATTACATTTGTCAGTAGCCGTGCGTGTCCCCGTACACTTGTGTCTGCATGTACGTGTCTCTGCGTGCCGATACGCGGGTGTACGTTCGCCAAGAAAAGGGACGTTAAACGACATTACCCGCGTGCACGAGGCAGTGGCCCGTGCAAATCAGCTGCGGATATTCGCGCGAGTGACGCCTCGCTCGGCGCAAATCACCTACGGCGGTTGTAGAACCGACGCGTAATGGCGGGCATAAAGTCGGAGAGAAGCGGTACCTAAATTTCGCTCGACGTTGCGTCTACCGCGCGACTCATTAGTCGGTGCTTTATCCGGTGCGCGGAGGCTCCTCCGTAATAAAGCGTCTAAATCATCGCGCGAGCCGCGCTGACGCGACACCGCGAAGCTTTTTGATGTTCGCCGTCGTCGGGCGCTCCTCGTGTGTACACGAGGCACGTTGGTTGTTTAAGAGAGCAACAAATCGTCACGGAGCCGCTCTCGTAAATACGCGTATGCGCGAGTCGAGGTAAGCGCGTCGGTCGGCGAGGGTTAAGTGGTAATGGAACGAGGACGGGGAGGACGGGGCGAGGCCCAGATAGGGATAAATAAGCTGGTGTCGGAGTTGATATCGGTGTCTGCCGCGCGCGACGTCACACGGCTAATAGAGATAGGCACGTGTTACACATCGTCCCACACCGACGATGCCCCACTAGCAGGCGCTGCCGCCTGCCTAACCGGGGGCGGCAGTGGCGCTCCCATTCCCCCCCGTACACCCGCGCCGTCCCGCCAGCCCCCAAAAACTTCCCCTGCATGCGTGGCAGCGATCCCCTTTCATCTCGCGGCACGCATTCGGCATTCAGTCAGGAGCAGTCAGTTACGAGCGAGCCGTCGACAGGCCTGGAACGTCGCCGCGCCGCGTCGCGCCGCGCGCATCGCGCCGAACCTCGCACGACGATCCATCACAACGACTGTATACTGCGAAGCTCTAATCGTTCCGGCCACGTGCTTCCCTTCCGACAGTCGATCCTAGCGCGCGTTGATGACGCTACGACAGGTATCGATCGCTCCTGCACACTCGGCACACCTCGACCAATCCGCGCGGTTTTTGTCGCGCGAGCCGGATGACTAACGTTCATCGTCGGAGCGTGCAATTAATCGTAATTTGTCTATGGTTTAGAGCCCCGTTACTTTGTCACGAGCGTCACGTCGCGGCCGTGCGCTGGTGCGCAAGAGGCGAGGAGTACTCATATGGCCGACGTAAACGCGCGCGAGTATTCTAAGACCGATGAATAACTCATCGCGCGGTAAAGTGTGTTTTCGTTTTCTATATCGATAATAATCCGTCATATTCTGTTGTAATGTCCGTCGCGTAACACTACGTAGGTACAAGGTACGTTTACGTGTCGGGCGCATCTCGCGTGCATACGCGCCAGCAACGACAGACGTTTTCATGCGTGAATTATCCATCGCTGTTATACCATCCACGTTGCAACACGCCAACGTCTCTAGGCTCTATTTATCACGCGAGCTTTTTTCCGTTTACCTCTCCCGATGATTCCGGGTATCCGTCGTTTCCATCAGTACGGCGAAAGCTGTTTGCGTAGTAATTTCTATGGCGGACGCTTATGAAATATTAACGTCACGGCGTCACCTGCGTTATGCAGCGCGGCGGCGTGCTCGCGGATCGGTTACAAGAAAATTATCGCGCGATTATCATGATTAATGACCATTGCCCGACTGCGAACGTTTCGTTATTTTTACGCCAAGTTTCGATAAGATTCGTTTCATCCATCATTATAGCCACTTGAAATCTTAGAGAAATCTCGAAGAGTACGCTCACCCGTACTCCAAAATTACAGCGCTCGGTGTTATTTTACAATTTCAGGGAGCCAATGAGTCCGCGCTGTCCTTCGAGAGATTCTCGGGAATCATCCGGTCCGGCGACCGGAAGTCCCCCACCACCTGCTACCAGGAGCAGCGCGAGTCCAGTCAGTCCAAGTAGTATCGTGCCTCTACCCCTTGGAACTCACTCCCTGCTACCATCCCACCCTGCAGCGGTCATGGCGGCGTATCTGCAACAGACCCATCAGCGTCTCCTCCTCGGCCACTCGCCTTTATCGCGTGGTTCGGTGTCGCCGCTGGTCTCTTCCTCGTGTTCGCCACCAGCCGCCACCCCCGGTCTCTTAGTATCGCCTACCAGCGTCGGGGAGATCTCGCCGTCGGCGACACCCCTGCCAGCTGTACTGGACTTCAGCACGAGGAAAACGTCTTCGACCGAGGAGGACGAGGAAGAACAGATATTAAATCTCAGCAAACCACCTACGCCGTCTTCCTCGACGGAAACGAACAATGGTCCGCTGGATCTTTCGGTATCCAGCAGGAAGCGACCTGGACCGGAAGACTCGCCGCCACCGCCACCGCGCAAGTCATCGAGACTGGCTTCCACGACAAGCTCTACGAGCCATCAGGAAACACCACCGGGAGTCACGTCCGGTTTCGGTAGACCGCCCGTGGTGTCTCCCTGGACGTCTCCGGTGGTGGCCTCGCACTTTCCGTACTTCGCCGCAGCGGTAGCGGCAGCGGCTACTAGTCAGCAGCAGCTTTCGCCGAAGAGCACCAGTGGAGTAGTAGATCATCATCAACTTTGGAATGGGAAAATGAAACCGCCAGCCGCGTTGGACAAGCCGTATCAACCTAGCGAAGCTACAAAGGCACTCGAGAAAATGAGTGAACTGAGCAAGTTGGGTGGCGAGGATCTCTTCAGGTCGTCTTCCGGAGGAGGTGGTGCTGGGACAGGTGCCAACGCACCGGCGACGACGTCCAGTAGTCGCCATAGCGCCTGGCAATCTCACTGGTTGAATAAAGGTGCCGATCAAGCGAAGGATGTTCTGAAATGCGTATGGTGCAAACAAAGTTTCCCGACTTTGGCCGCAATGACGACGCACATGAAGGAGGCAAAGCACTGCGGCGTAAACATGCCGGTACCACCGCCAACGCAAGGAATTCATTCCCAGCAAACGACGATGCCAACCATACCACCGCCTCAACAGCCGCATCAACCGCAAACATCCACCGGCAATACTGGCAGTAACAATTCGGCCACACCTAGCAGCAAACAAAGTCCATCCGATTTGAATCTACTGATCAAGGAAACGATGCCACTGCCGCGAAAGCTTGTGCGAGGCCAGGATGTCTGGTTAGGCAAGGGAGCTGAACAAACGCGGCAGATTTTAAAGTGCATGTGGTGCGGACAGAGCTTCCGCTCCCTAGCCGAGATGACCTCGCATATGCAGCAAACGCAACATTACACGAATATTATCTCTCAGGAGCAGATAATATCCTGGAAATCATCAGACGAGAGCAAGAGCGGTAACGCAACCGGTACTGCAGGAGGTGGCGGAAATGTCGCCGGTGGTGGGGGCGGCACAGTACAACCAGGCGGAGGAGGATCCGGACCTCACGGAAACAATGGTGGACCCGGTGCTGGTGCCACGAGCAGTCACGTTAGCGCTGTACTGACCTGCAAGGTTTGCGATCAAGCGTTCAGCTCCCTAAAGGAATTGAGCAATCATATGGTAAAGAATTCGCATTACAAGGAACATATAATGCGCTCGATTACCGAAAGCGGTGGACGTCGGCGACAAACGCGCGAGAAACGGAAAAAGTCACTGCCCGTGAGAAAGTTGCTGGAACTAGAACGCGCGCAGAACGAATTTAAAAATGGCGACGCTGCCGCCGGTTTGACTCACAGCCTCGGCAAGCACGCCGGTAGAATCACATGCGAGAAATGCGGCGAAAAGATAGAAACCCCGCTTTTCGTTGAACACATACGTCAATGTATCGGCGCGGGCACGGTGGGCGCCAATCAGCGAAATTTCCTGAAGAACGCGCTCATGTCCAATCATTTGCCCGCGACGTTGCCGCCCAACGAAAGCGGACGTAAGAGCGTCAATGAGGAAACGTCTTCGATATCTTCGAGGCACCATCGGTCTCCCTCTTCGGCTAGCGACGCAACAACGCCGGGAAAAGATACTCCTACACCGAACGCTAATGAAACTACCGCTCCGATAGGTACCTCACCGTCGGTTTTGAACGCGATAGAGAAGCTCATCGAAAAGAGTTTCGATTCTCGCGTGAGGCACGGTACGCCCGGTTTGCATCACGCTCAACCCGGCGCGCCGATAGGTACGAGCATCCTCAAGCGTTTGGGTATCGACGAGAGTGTAGATTATACGAAACCTCTGGTCGATCCGCAAACAATGAGTCTACTTCGATCTTATCAGCAGCAGCAGCATCAGCAGCAACACTTTAACGCAAACGCCGCGACGAGAAGGGAGCGAAGCGGTAGCGAGTCCAGTTCGATATCGGAACGAGGAAGTGGCAGGACGGATACCATGACACCGGAGAGACGTATGGACCTGTCTAACGCGAGTCACGAAAGACACTCGGGTTCCATGCCTTCTCATCATCATCGCGCCACACCTGAGAAACAAGCCGCCCCGTTACCTAGTCGCCATCATCAACCTACGGAGGAATCCGGAGACGAGGAATCGTCTACCGTAGTGGTGAAGAAAGAGCCGAGGGATGAGGAGACAGAGGAGCGAGGTACGAACGAGGAAGAGCAACAGCAATCGACGAGGGAGGTCTTCGTGAAGAAGGAAATAGTAGACGATTGCAGAGACGAGGAGGATCAGAGTTCCTACAATCACCGACGAAGCAGCCTCCATGAGACGCCGGAGGACGGACGAGAGGTTATGTCACCTCGCATGAATCCACCCACGCCCCGACCGACTAGCCAAGTGGAACAGGTCGCACGTAGTCCCTGCAGGAACAGCACAAGCAGTCCTACCAGCAGCGACCGATCGGTCACACCGCGAGGTACACCTGACACTAAGGCATCCAGTAGTCTCGGAGCGCTGTCCTCCATGTTCGACAGCTTATCCGGCGGTGGCGGTGGTAGCGGCGGTAACAACGTCGACTCGCAAGGACGTAAAACAAGCAGCCATCCTCTCGCGGCGTTACAGAAATTATGCGATAAGACGGAAACGCGAGGTTCTGGCGCCAGCGGTACCTCAAGATCCGGAGGTAGTTCCGCAACTAGCACCATCGGTTCCGGCAGCAGTAACACGGTAGGGGTGACCGGTCCAGGACCTGGGCCAACACCAGGTGCCATCTTGGCTTTCAGCTGGGCCTGCAATGACGCCGTAGTTACCGCGGATTCAATAATGAAGTGTGCATTCTGCGATACACCCTTCATTTCGAAAGGCGCGTACAGGCATCATCTCTCCAAAATGCACTTTGTCAAGGACGGCGTCATTCCGGATCCATTAACCATCGGCAGATCGGCGGCAGCAGCCGCGGCCGCGGCCGCCGCGGCGGTTTCCCAGGGCACTTCCGGCGGGCCGAGTCGCAACTCCACGTCGCCGCCGACGTCGCAGCGCAACAAGTCGCCGCCGCTTCCGCAGGCGAACGGCAGCCCGTCGCAGTCAGCGGCCTCACCCCTCGAGGAGAGCCCGCACTCCAAATTTCTCAAGTATACGGAGCTGGCAAAGCAATTGTCCAGCAAGTACGTATAGTCCGAGCCCCGTAAGTAGCGGTGCCACTTGTACATAAGTGTATCTATACTGTAACGACTGTAAAACTAGCGATGTGAAAATTTTCATCCTCTTCCCCCGCGAACACCGCCGCGCCGAACGACGTCGTCGCGCATCCGACGTCTTCGGATTTATGCTTAAAGAGAGGCTGTGTCGTTTGGCTACCTCGATAACGGAAAAGAAATTCTATGATAAAAACTCGTACAATTACAAAATTATTGATATAATTCCACATTATCATCTATGCATTTGAAACAAATCCTGTTACATGTATTCTTATTGCTGTAAGAAATGAATTGAATCGTAATATTCGTAATTTTTATCTATTTTCTTGTAATCATACGATATATATTTCTAACTCGAAGATTAAAGTCAATATAAATTTATTTAGATTTTGACGCTATAAAAATAAAGAATAATTTTTTTATTTACATAAGCAATAAAAATTTTTTTAGATGCTTGTAGCATGAAAATTGAATTCATCACAATTATATCTTCCAACCTTAATCTGTGATGAATTTACATATACTTGCTCAATAAAAAATACATACAATATAACATAAATAATAATTGTATGTATACGTTGACAAATATAATTCATTGGATTGAAAAACGAATCATCGAAAATCGAAAAAGTAACTAATTACGTTTCTTACTTAAAAAAAGTAACTAACGGTAATAACGTTAAAGGTAATGCATTATTTCTCAATCCTGCTCATTGCTACAAGGATTCATTTTCAACTAGTATTTTAAAATATCAATTAATAATTAGAATCATATTCATTATTGCTCAAAAATTTGAAGCATTTCATGTAGTTTTTGAATAAAATTATTTATTATATAAAATATAATTCTTTACAGATGCAATTACTTTACTGAAAAATAATATAAATTTTAAAAACTTTTATATACTATTCTCTTTTTGAAAGTACCATTAATTCGACATATGCTGTTTTAAACCCTTCATATATAAAATAACGTCCCCTGAATTTAATTTAATTTAAATCGTCAAATCCAAAATTGCTTATCTTTCCACGACAAAGCAGTTCAATGAATTTTATTTTTTAACATAAAATATATATTTTTTGTTTTAATCTCTATTTAAATAATATGTGCTTATAAATATGTCAATATTTTTAATAAAAGTATTGTATCTGTAAAGAGAGAAAATGTAATTTATTTTTAAAATTGACAAAATGCTTCAAACTTTTAAGCAACAATATACTTCTAATATTGTTTTTAAAATTAAAGAAAATTTATTACTATTAAAAGTAAAAAAAATAATTATAAATATAAATAAATAAATAAATAAATAATTACATGGAAAAAAATATCTTAATTACTTATTAGTTCTTTTGCGTGCACAAACAAAAGATAGAAACTGAAGTTGATGCTCCGAGATGATGCTGAAGGACTCTATATAATACTTGTTGAGAATTAAATATTAAGCCTCGCCACAGCACTCTTTCAGCTTAAATGTGGATATCTCCGTCGAAAAGACTTCGCCGTTACGACGATATTATTATAGTAAGAAATTTCGTTCACTCGCAGAATAAATGCAAACACGATGCGAAATTTCATTTTTGGCGATCGTTTTAGTCCATCATTGAGAACGCATTTTACCATTCCTGGGTTAGCACGAATAGCGTGCGTCAGACCCTTCAAAAAAACTCTACATTGGAGAGGGGCCTCAAATTCTGTTTTATATACACCTCTCTCATTATTTCTTTTATACCGATCCCTCTTTTCTTCTCCCATTTACTATATTTTTTAATCGTTACGAGAAGATTATGCTCTAGAGTAGATCTGCGCGTAATCGTTTGGAATGTTTCCTTCTCGCTGTAGAATCATGTGCAACATGGGAAACGTCGCGAGAGAAATTTTCTGCTTTTCGCAGAATTTTCCCTCGATCGGAATCGCTATGGGAATATGAGTCCAAGGCAGGACGCGCATAACTTTGTACAATCGACATTTCCGTGTCGTTAAGACTTTCTCGCAGCACGTTTCGCCTTCCGTTTTTCCGTATCACTTTCCTTCCATCGGTATGGGAATTAAAGAATTGTACCAGTGACTCTTACTTTCTTTCGTGCCCAAGGAACGTGAGAGGGTGTGACGAAGATTTAGGTGTTGAACGAGCGTTAATTAAATTGTGATGCCACCATATCTCGCGGCACTGCTGAGTCACGGGGCTCGGCACGCGGCCAAGTTTGTGATTTTATAAATACTTAAGGACGTTTACGACGTGAGATGAGCAAGATCGCGACGAGACAAAGGAAACAGTAAAAATTGATTAGAGCGGAGAGAAATGGATAGATAAAGAACGAGAAAGAAACGAGAGAGGGGTGGAGAACGAGAAAAGGAGAGGAAGCTTACCTATCATCTGTCGTAAGATCGTCAGCATGTATACCTCTAGATCGTAAGGCCGTAGTTTATTAGCGCATAGGATAGGCTAGGGTTCGACCCTGTATAGGAATCTCTTTGTTGATACTTATTACTACGAAAAAAAAAGAAACCGGTGAGTTTGCTCGCGGGGACGGACGAGAGTCGCCTCGGAGAGCATTACGACTGCTACGAATCGAAGGTGTGTGGAGATACACGAGCGAGTGTAAAAGCGACAAGAGCCGAAGGGTGCGGAGACGCGGTGCAATAGCGAGCCTCGCGATTAATTGAATAAGTACACGCGAGTCGAATGCATGCTGAAACACTGAGCGAGAGCGAGCGAATGAAAGAAAGAGTGACAAAAGAGAAGAGGAGAGAATGAGAGGAAGAGAGAAAGGGAAAGAGTGCATGGAAGAGAGAATGGTCGTCGAAGAACGCATATTTTTTCGACGTAAATGCGTACGTGTAGATCATTGTAAATTTTCTTTATTCAAATAATATTTATTACGCCATGAGCGGGCCAACGCGTCATTTTACGTGTAAAATATTGTCATTATTATCACTCGAATTACGCGACTACTGTGTATATTGATTATATAATTATGATTATCATATTACGATGATGCGTGGCGTCGTGGTGAGTGTAGTGATAATGTGAAGTATAGGGCGCGAGTTTAAATCGGACGAAAATATGAATGACAAGAGCAAGAGAGAATGAGAGAATGAGTGTGTGTGTGTGTGTGTGTGTGTGTGTGTGTGTGTGTGTGTGTGTGTGTGTGTGTTTGTGTGTTTAAGAGGCATGAGGAATAAAAAGATAGAGTGACAGTCCGAGAACGCGAAAGAATACTTCCGAGAGATTGAGAGACTAGAAACAGACCGGGGAAAGATGGAGCAGCTGCGCGCGGCCTTCAACAACGAAGGCCGGAAAAGAACGGAACATAACTTGTATACGTATTTCTTGTAAACTCTAATTCTTCCATCGCGGACTTTAAAAAGTATTTATCGACATAATAATAATATTAATATTATTATATTGTAATTATATACGACTGCTGAGAGTGTGATGAACGTAACGCGAGACGTTTACGTGGCTGCGACCAACACGACATACATGTATACCTAACGACACACACACGTACAACATGCGCGCACGCAACACGTACACACGTGGAAACACGCGTATACACTGTCGCAGTAACACTCGAGGAAAGGAACAGCCAGCCGTGCGAATGATACGCTCGAAACGTACCTACCTACTTACAAACACGCAACCACAAAGATATGCATCATGTATACGCGACTCTTGAAACCATTTTACCAGATTTGTCATTATTTAATTATTTCGGTTGTATTTTAAAATGCAATTAAAGCTCAAATAAATATATATGTTATAAACTAAGAATGTATGGTTGTTTCGTGTATTCACTTTCTACCTGTTGTTGTCTTACCCGAGAGCAATATCCATCGAAGCAAAGGGTATAATAACGTCGAGTAGCAATAATTTTCTAAAAGGTATTCACTGTAAACGATATCATATCTTTTCGAATATTTTTTGCGGAGATGAGCCGCTATTAATTATCTTATAAATTCTATAAATATAACTTTTTATTTCGTTATATATAGCCATTAATTTGAATTCGTGCTACGCCTCTTTGGAAATTAAGGGAACGAGTCACAGGTAAGCTCTCCGGTTGAGAAATCGAGAAAACAACTATCGAAAGGTGTCCCGAGCGACTTGTAACCGTCCGTTGACGACTGAAGGTTTACATATTTCAGGAAACCGGCGCCGTCGAGTCACGATTAATTCTCATTAATATGAACAGTGTACAGAGGTAAGTGCCGATTCGACACAATTTGTCACCACAGTGTATCTCTAAGTAAACGGCTGACAGTTCGATCATTAAGTGTCTAACTAATAACGCGGATTCGTGCTTATCGACGCGCGATCGTTAAGCGTGAAACTACTTTTCGCTTTCCTTCGACAGATGCCTGCATTAATTAGAAATACCGGTATCCGTCTGCATTCGCTTCGCGCGTAGCTTATCGCCTCGCCTTTTCGACGCGATGGCACTCAAATTTACGTCTGCGAACGTCACAGAAAATGAGACACCGAGAGATAAAGGGAGAGAAAAGGAAGGAGAGAGAGAGAAAGAGTTTTTAATACAGCGGACAAGTCCGAAGTCCGCGTGCACGCTCGCTAATTCGGTGCCATACAATACCGCATCGAATGTATCCGCATCAGTATCAAACTCACCCCCGCGTATGTTAGCCGCAAAGAATAGACATGGTCGGCGGATAAACTAGATAAACCGGTGACTCTGTATACTACATTACGAGCGTACGATTTCGCTTATCAGCCGGGAGACGTTTCGCGAGATATCATCTCCCTCAAGGCCGCCGCTCGCCTCCTCGGACCCTTCGTTGAATCCAACGAATTTCCCCTCCTCCCCGATCATCTCACTCGTCCGCCCCGTGCTTTTTCCCCTCACCTCACCCACACCGGTTGGATTCGCGCATAGTCTTTACCTCTTCCTTTTTTTTTTCGCCATTTGCGGTGCATAATGATGACTTCGAGTCGCCGGATGGTGGTCGCCCAGCCAGCAAATCACGGTGAAGGTCGGTCCGCTGAAGGAGCCGAAGGTAGAACAGCGACAGAGGGGGACACCGCGAGAGATAGGGGGCAAGGAAGTGGGAGGGAAGGTGCGCAGAGGAGAGGAGCTGCAGAAACCGGTCGGCCACTACTCGTCCTCTTCATAAGAGATACGCCGCATGCCGCAGATACGCGGATACTTTTATTTTAACCGTAATGCGCTAATGAATTGATACAGCGCCGAGCGGCTGCCCCCCTCTCCTCCCTCGTGCCACCGTTCTTTACTTCGCTCGCTTCCTCCGCAAGGGAGGATCAGCGGCGTTGTGATGCCGTCGCGGGAACGATCTCTCCGAGCTACTCCGGATTCGACTAACGAACGATTAATATCGGAATGAAGCGATCCCTTAAGTGTACAGGGCATTTTCAGGCCGTTTACTGAATGCGTTTAATGCAAATGCCGACCTAACATAATTTTTAGGATAAATCTCGAGATAAATTTTAACTGTTCAATTTAACGTAAAAAGATACGTATGATGTAAAGAGATAAGTAAAGAAGCAAAAGAGAAAATAAAGCAATACGTAATACATAAGATTTTATACGACCTACGATAAAGCTTCAAAATATCGAAATAAAGTTACGATCTTCGGCAAAAAAAAAAAAGTTGAATGTGTGATAATTTTATAATTTACGTTGGATGAACTAAAACGCACATAAAATCCGTGAAATACACGTGATGGGTGTAACCCATAAAGTTGAACATTTAATTTTACGATTCAGAGACATTTCATATTCTTATTTAACCATACAAAATTTATACGATACGTAATGTTATATTGCAAATTGCTTTGTCATTAATGTTCGTAAAACCAGGTAAGAAGTTCGCGATTAAAGAGAAACGAAATACATTTCGTCCAAATTTTCGAAGGTAAAGCCCGTCGCGAGCTCAATAGCGAGGGAAACCGTAAAGGGGGATTTGTGAAGGACGAAAAAGGGAGCCGATGAGGCCAGTGAAATCCGAGAGGAGGTCGGGGCGCAAGATGGATGGATAACGGTAACGATAAAGAATTTAAATCTTGCTCTATCTTAGTGGGCGCCCAATAAATCCTCGACTAAGACTTGATTCCATGAGTCGGGGGCCATTAAAGCCGGTCGCGCGAGCGCCGCCCGATCGCCGGAAGTCGCCTGTTACGCATGGTCAACGTCGCGTAATTACTCGAGCATAATGATCGAACGAAATTCGTCGATCCGAATGATCTCACGCGAGCGCAACTAAAACGTTGCGTCCGATAATGCGCTCCCGGCGGAAAGAACGACGGTTATCGTCGCGCGCGCAATTGCACGCGAGAATACCCGCACGATATATACTGTAACAAAAACCGTCGATCGAGCGTACACGCTCTTGGTAATCGCCAGTGCATTCAATTCGAATCGGTGTATCGCCTCTGATTTCCCTATCTAAATCGCCGGGTGCATCAGCCGGCGCATCAATTGGGCGACGTTATCGTAAACATAGAACGTACATATACGCCCGATCGGCGCTCGGTTTCGATCGACCATTCGAATAATAATTACGAAGCGACCGACCTCTTTGGTTTCCGCAGAGGGGGGGAGAGAGGAAAGGAAGGGGGGGATAAGTCGACGATTCAGGACGAAAGCGATCAAGTTCCGCGCGCGCATAAGGTGAAGGAAAAGGATGAAAAGAAACGAGAGACAGAGTAAAAGAGTGTAAGACAGGAAGAAGAGAAGAGAGGGATAGGAGGGAGGGTGGGAGGATAACTGATGAAGAGAAAGAGAGAGAGAGAGAGAGAGAGAGAAGGAAGGAGAAAAGAAGGCTTACGGACCTCACCTACCTATTGCCCGGGGCTGGTAATGAATTCGTCTAATGGGTCGTAAAGAATGCGATCTTATGGAGCGGAGAGAATAAAATAAAACATCGCCGGAGAGGCTACCGATTCTCGAACGGCCCTTAAACTAACCCTCGTCTTAAAGAAACGAGCCCTCATTCCTCCCAACGGTATTTAAACGCTACCGTCGATACACACATCTCCGCCGTCGATGAGGACCGCTGTAATAATGGAAAAGAAACTCTCTGCCGCTGACGAGCGAAATCTTGGGAGCAATGTCGATAGTAGGTGGAATACGTAGAAAGTAGCGATATCGCCTCAATCTTGCCTGCGTAGATTGCGGAAACGCATGTGTGCTTTCGTTTTCATAATAGATTTTTCAGCGCGAGTGACTGTAATAAACGGGCACTTATAGATACGAGAAGTGATCTCCCTTCGCGTGAGGATCCCCTAAGAGCTTGCTATATATAAAATTATCCCGCATGAGAATCGGTGTCGGATATCAGAAGACCGTCGAGGATATCGAAATCGGTAATTCTTCGAGCGATTGGCTCGCCGATGAACTCGCGTTGGTCGCAGAAGAGTCCCCTCCTTCCTTCCTCCTCTCTCGCCGAAGTCTGGATTCGTTCTTCCTTTTACCGACGTCCTCGACCATCCTCCGCTGCGCGATCTCCCGCCACCCCCCCCCCCTCCTCCTCGCCGTCTCGTCCTCGTAGCGCAATCCGCGTCCGCGTAAGCGCAGTTCGTCTTGAACACATCCCGACGTTTCCGTTCTTTATGTGCACCACGCCAAGAGCTATGGGGATCCCTAGTTACTATCTATACCGTCGGTGTGACTTCTCTTTCCCTCGCTCTTCTCTCCTCCCTTTCTCCCCGCGTGTTCACAGGTACCACTACCGTTGCCGATTCCTGTGTCCCTTTCCGCCAGCGATGGGTATATATGGGTACCGGATATCTATCGAAATCCACGAGACCTCTCCTCGGCCCTCTACCCCGTTCACCATCTCGTATACAGACAGAGACACATACATACACGCGCGCGCGCTTACACATGTACAGACATACGCATGCTTTCTTTCTCTCTCGCTCACTCTCTCTCTCTCTCTCTCCCTCCATCGTAGTCGATGATTCCTCTCTGAGCATTCGCGCAGTTCGAAAGCGAGAGCAGAGGCATTAGAGAGCCACCAAAAACCAGGAGAGATCCGACGATAGCCCAAGATTTGTAGCGGTCGCGGCCGGCCGATAACCAGCGCGCTGGTTGTCCGTGTGCGAAGGACTATTCGTTCCATACCCACTTCATGCCCGACCACATCGATGACATCGAGGCTTAATCCTCGCCTAGTGGTCATCCTATAATACGTAGTTATGTCGCAGGGGAATCGACGACTATCTGCAGCCGCTCGTGCGCCCAGCTCGGATCTCCTGGCCCTTGCGAATGTCGCTGATGGTACGTTTTGTGCGCGTACGAGGACTATATTTCAGGAATAGGAAAAAATGGGACGCTCAGAAAAGATATATTGTAGAAGAATAATTTTTTTTGCGTATATTTATGTTTAATTTTTTATTTACTATTTATTTAAATGTCACAAAGAGAAAAGTAAATCTTTGTAATGAAATTAACACGACTCCTCTATATCTTTTCATTTTTTCACAAAAGTTTGCATAGACCCTTTTGTTTTAGTCCGTTTAGAGGTGTATGTCACCTTAATCAAAATTTGTCCTGGCTTTGAATAACAATTTTTTAGAATTGCCAAGGTGCATTCGAATTTTTCCGATATACTTAAGAAAATTAAATAATTCCTACAAAAAAATTGATATTGTATTACATGTGACGAAAATTTACGAGGACATCGCGGAAGTCGTTTATTCGTCCCGTCTATACAGGGAGCAGCACGTCGAAGTCAACCACAAAAGTCGATACCACAAAATTCACGGAAGGCGCTGGCCGCCGATCCGATTTCAAGGATGGCGGAGGAAAGAAGAGACCCAGGTGTTTTTTCGACGGGTACGTCCTTCGAGGTGGCTGCGCGCAAGGATTTTAATCCTGTTACTACGTGACTCCGGCGGTGGATGATGAAGATGTCAGTTGGCCGAGAACGCGTGGGAGAGCCAGCTGGATATGCCGCGCCTGGCCGGTGGGTGTTCGCACTCTCGTCGTGCGTTCTGTGCACCAAGTTTCTACCCGTCTTCTCACTCTTTCTTCTTCCCTGTCCTCTCGCTGCTGTCCCCTCTTTTCTCTCCCTCTTTCTTTCTCCCCTTCGTTTCTATCTCTCGGTTCTCTGCCTTTTTTTTTGTTTCTTCGTTCCCCCCTCGTCTCGTTCCAATTTAGTTTCGTAAGATACGCG
Source organism: Monomorium pharaonis (assembly GCF_013373865.1). Classification (NCBI taxonomy): domain Eukaryota; kingdom Metazoa; phylum Arthropoda; class Insecta; order Hymenoptera; family Formicidae; genus Monomorium; species Monomorium pharaonis. Next base: position 28,768,385 of record NC_050470.1, on the reverse strand, counting down.
CGATCTGTACATCTACTTTACGACGGTCGCACGTGCATACTAAGAGGGCGCCCGCAAAAAGAAGTTGCGCTTAAGGGTAAGGCGCGCCTGATCAGGTAAGCTACTATCTGAGTAAGACGCGACTGCCTCGTTACATTTGTTCTTCACTTTACACAGGCCTCGTGTACCGTGAACAACAGGCTTAAGTTCACGTCGCAATAATAAAAATTCTCCAACGACGCACACGCCGCGGAATCGTGCGTGGCATTTGCATTTCAGATTAGCGAATTTTATGTCCCCGGCCGTTGCGGCTGCCTCTTCGTCATATGCAGAATTCGAGTCGCGATCGATCGACCGATTTGGCCCACAGTTTCGTCAGAGTAAGTCGCGAGAAAAAAAATCGCGTTGCCGAGAATACGCCATCCATGGAAACCAATCAGTAAAACCAAAAAGTGACGTAGCTAAAACAAAAACGTTATTTTTGAGTTAGTATTATAATTGAATTAGATAAATATTATATCTTATAGTTTCAAAAAATCAAATTAACAAAATTTTTCATCTTTTTTTTTTTAGAAACTCATTTCGTCATCAAAAGTCAAGCTGTTAAATATCGAGAGAGATTTATAATCGAACAGAATAAGAAACATACATCATTTTTTAGAATAAAAAAAATCATAACGAAGGAAGCCCTCTGTTTGGGACAAACGATAAAATTGTTTTCGAATGATCGCGCCGGTCAACAAGAGAAGAAAAAAAAAAAGAAAAAATACAAGAGATTTCGTGGGCAATGATTAACGATGCTTTACGCCTGTCGGTGCGTCGCTTCGTCAGATATTCGGGTTAGGATAACATCGTAAAATACCTCGACGTAAGCACAGCAACACCGCACGACGAGCACTTTGCGCGATATCCGCGTGAGCTACGCGCTTTCTACATCAACCGTGAGATCGAAAATCGCGGCGGGATTGCTGTAAATAAATAGCTGGCTGACGACCTCACAACTCCTCTTCGTTAAACATTTGCGTTGGCACTGGCGCAGAATTCATCGCGAATGCCTCGTCGAACTTATAAGAAACGTGATAAAATAAACGGCGCGTGTAACAGAGGGGCAACGTTACGATTTCCAATCACTATGTGCTATGAAATTTTATAACACAACCATTAAAAGGTTCTATTGTTCTTACATTAATATCTGCATAAATCGCATATTCGATAATATGCATAAATCGCATTTTCTCTTGTCGTGCTTTATTAAAAAATCTTACTACACAACGGCAGATTGAGAAACCTATATATTTATATATTGCAGATGATAAAAATAATGTGAAATTAAGATAATTAGCTGCTAAAAATATTTTTTGTTAAGAAAAATTTTAATTTGCAAAGCACTCCTATCAAACTAACTCCTAGACACAAGTCTAAGTTTCTTAATTAAATATATTGCACAACAAAACATCTTGGAAAATATAGATTCTTTAATTTTAGTGTTTAAAAATCCTTATTTTATGTTTAACATATTTCTCTCTCACAGTTTATAATTATAGATTAAAATAAATCTTATGTCAAAAAATGCACCTACGAGTTAAATGATTATGTATTCATAAACACTGCTAATGTAGTGCAGAATATTGCAATATAAGCAAAAGTCAACAGCGTCGCTGAATATAATAATCGCCAGAAGCGAATATGCGTACATATGTGTATCGCATAAGATTACTGCTTTATGGAGCTGAAACTTGTGATCCTGTCGAAAGGACATAGACCTTACCTTTCGTGGCGCTCGCAAGAAAATCCGAAGTAAAATTCACCGAGTATATTAATTACGCCGAGATGTAATTTATATTCGCGCGAATATACTCCGTACACGCGCGGCGCAACTGAAAAACCCCTTATAATAAACCTGATCTGAAATGATTAAAGCGGTACGTTAAATCTCACCTAAGAAAACACACAGAACTGGATCTAGACATTTTGCGGAGGTGGGCGATAAATACATCTCGATTCTTTTTCGTGCACCCTCATCTAACTACATACAAGCGCGCATAAAGTAAGAGAGCTCTCGAGAGCGCAATCGATGACTCGTGCTAACGATCTCCTTCTGGGGAAAGGGGAAAACGGGCCGTGGTCAAGATCCAACAGCGTACGTCACGCACGCGGAGGAGGAAGAGGAGGAGATCCAAATGGAAGAGCGAAACGGGTTAAACAAAGACGTCAAAGCTGAAGCGAGATGCAGATCCGCCATCCGTTTTCGACGATCGAGGCTCGCCCTGGCAAGCATACATCATCTGACTCATCTCTCTCTTTCCCATTCTCTCTCTCTCTCTCTCTCTCTCTCTCTCTCTCTCTCTCTCTCTCTCTCTCTCGCTCTCTCTCTCTCTCTCTCTTTTCCGACTTCCTAACAGATTTGATCCGAAAAGTGCGCGAGGGGAGAGCTGCGTCTCTTCCGACACAACTCCCGCGCGCGGCGTTGAGGTCGTACATCGAAACTGGTGCAATCTTACCACGAAGGTCGTCACGTTCGCGACGACCTCATTATAAGAGACCGTTCGTCGCAGCGGGCGGACGAGGGGGCTGGAAGGGGGCGAGAATCTGTCAGGGCTGCCGCACTCGGGCACAGATTTACAAGGCTGACGCTGTTTTACGACCCCACAAAGTGCCGCTCGCTCGCTGAGCACCCGCGCATTACATACAGACGTACACGTACGTGTAACGTCGCCTTTCGTCCGCGCGTGTGTGCACGCATATGCGTACGCGAGGGGGCACGTTCGCGACCGCGTATTCGTACGAGCGCGGGCTTATAAACACGTCATTCTATCGCCCCGCCGGTTCCATTATTCAGAACTTTACAATGCCGTAGCCGCGTCGCGTCTAATAAGGTTCGGTCGCGAATTACGGATTTTCTCGGGCGATTTGCGTCGGTTTTCCTCAGCCTTCGGCGCTGTGACGTCGGACAAAAATCTTCCTAGACGCGCTGCAAGTGCCCCGTTCAACTACCGACCGAATTATAATCCAATACCTGCAGACCGCGGGGGATTCTAGAAAAACAACACGCCGCGCTCTGGCCTGCTGCAATCGAAATTATAGATAGGCCGTGTCATACTCGGGCGCGCGCACGAATAATTCACGAGACAGAATTACGCGGGCTTGTTGTAAACAGTAATTTATATTTTGCGAAAATAGATTTTCGCGTGACGCTGTTTGTGAAACGCAAGTTGTGATCCGGCGTAATAAATCGCGAGCGTTTAAACGCGACATATTTTGCGATTATTCGCAAATTCGTACGTCCATTGCGAATTGCGTATTGGCAAATTTATTTTATTATATGGACGCAGTTAAATGATAAGCCGAACATCCATTATAATGAGCCCGTTACCTGGCTCGCCTTTGACGTCAAATTTTTCACGAATTATCTTCCACCGTAGTCATCGTGACAAATAACACGGTTGATCGCGAAAGAGCCGCATGATTTACGGCCTGGGAGCACAGCGGCAATCTTTGTAGTCATCTGAAATAACATCTCTCATAATCAAGCAGCTTCTGATTACCGAGCATGTTTTATCGAGCTCGCCTACTTACGAACTTAGGCGATAAGCTAATGTCGAGTCTTAACGATCACTTACGCGTATCATGTAATTCTCTTTCACGAATCAAACGCCCGTTTCCCGTGCCGGGGGAAACCGGCGATCAATGTCCACCACTCCACGCTGGGCCCGATCTTATTCTTCCCTTTACACGCGCTAGAGTTCACATAAAATTAATCTCCACGATATATTATAAGTTATGCTATATGCTTGCGTAATAAATAACACTCCTTTATTTATTACGGGGTACGCGCATCCTCTCCGGGGAGAGACCTCCGCTTGCGCTTAAGCCGAACGAACGAAATCGAGGCTCATTTAGATGTACAATCTCGACGCACTTAATTCACGGATTTGCTCGTCCGCGCCGAGTATCCAGTTTTCGCGAGTGCGGTAACCCTTAACGAACGCGTCCGATGACAAGTGTACGTCGAGATAGCGTCGGGAAAGCCGCACAAACTGTAAATGTAAATTACTTCCGGCAAGCGTCTATATCCCTTTTTCTTACCACGAGTTACGTCCCCGTAGAGCGATGTTCACACGGTCAAAAGTTATCAATCCTCTGGAGGCGCGCTGCGATTTTTGCACGCACGGCCGGCCCTCGGAGGAATATAGAGCTGGCTTTGTGGATTCGTTATCAAGAGAAGGAGACAGAGGTCCCTGTCGAGCCCGCAGGTGTCAGGACGGTGTTTTATTGCGGTGTAATCGAGCCGACGGAGAGACGCCGGAAACGGTCGCAGATAGTCGACGGCGCAGGAAGCAGTTATGGGACCTCACACGACGCGACTGTCGAATGTGTCTGTGCCGTGGTTTTCTATCACGTTGACAACGTTACGCCATGAAGTCTCACGTGTCACTTTACGACGCCTAATGTTCCTTTAATGACGAATAGGTTGCAATCACGTCGCTCGACTGAAGGTAAGGGGGGAGGGGAACAAGGTGTGATGTATGAACACGCAGAGAAATATCGGAACGCGTTAATAATTTAGGGGAATTAATATTTTTACATAAGGGAAATGACTGAAGAGAGATCATTTTGATTTCCGTATCCGAGAAGAGATACGGCCGAAGGCGTTTGGCGGTAAACAAAATAAACAAAGTAACACTCGATATTTATGACCATACGTTATCGTTATAAAATCTATGAAGACGATGTTTACTCGGTTTACCTTACCATCGTGGCCGTGGCCGGTAACGATTTCTCGGAGGCAAGGAAATCAAGTCAGGGCAAACGAACATCCATCCGACGTGCTTAAGTTATTACTCGATAACTTGTTTATATGCGTACCGATGCGGGGACGCGGGGGAGGCTCGTACGGATACCGCACTTTACTTTAATCGATACACACGCACACGCTCGATATTAATCCGATCGATTAAATCAATTACGGGAAACGCTACTGGATTTAGTGCTAGACCCGAACGCCCGACGGGACAAGTTGTTCGAATAAATTAACTAGATATAATCGTCGGACCGTTAGCCGTAGGCGTATAAATAATATCGACAATATTCTCTCTTCTACGAGCGCGCCATATGATAAAGAGCGCGTCCTCTGTGGCATTAGGTGCACTTTGTGCACCATATAATTTCGAATATTCTCTAGCGTAACGCGAACGTTTGGCGCGAGGCAATTAATATCGATGCAAACTAACGAACATCTGAAGTTTTATAATCAGTATTCAACAGTAGACAAGGATATGCCGGAAAATAATCCAATATCTAGGACCTTTGCACCTGAAACATTATTTAAAATTTCTCTTGAAATTTTTTACACGTTTGACTCCTCTCGTGCCTTGTATCTTTCAGATAGGTACACAGTCAATATAAATTGTATATTCGTGGAAAATAAAATAAATCTGTGTGTGCGTAATCCATATTTTTTTTAATTTAAATAAATATTATACAATATATCTAAAAAATTAAATATTTTAATACTCTGTTGTTCGAGTTTCCGAGTTTTAAACTGCCAGTTTTAAAAGCCAGAATTTAGAGAAGAAAAGAAAAATAAAAACCGGTAATATTTTCATAACTAGATCTGAAGTGTCTCTTAATAAATTTAACAATTGTTTTCGCGCTTTTATGACAAATAGTCGCACGATATGTCGTAATGCATGGAAAAAATGACTTACTCCATCAAGGAAACTGAAAAGCAAGGGAAACGAACATCCTGGCGAGTCAGCAACAACTAACTGGAGAAGCACGATAGTACAACGGGAACGGTTATATACACGTAAGAGAGAAAGAGAGAAAGAACGCGAGGGAGGCCACTATTTCGCAGTTTCTTATAAATATTCATTCCCCCTTGCCGATGAATCAGGGGGGGGCCCCGAGCCTCACACTCCAGGCGGTAAGTCGCGTTAAGAGCGCTAACGAGCGACCCTTCCAACCGAGCGGGAGAGAGAGAGAGAGAGAGAGAGAGAGAGAGAGAAATAGATAGAATTTCGCTTTTCCCGCTCTCTTCCTCGTTGCTCCTCGTGAAGGGAGGAAGAGGCAACGAGAGCGCGAGGGGGAGAGAAAGCAGAGCTTGAGAGGAAGGGATGAAGGAGTAAGATGGTCCACCCGCGCCTCCCCCTCGAGCAATTCTACGCGGCGCGCTGAGTTGTGCGAATTTGTTTAATTAGAAGTTAGGCCGGCGATACATTAGCAATGTAAATACCCCCTTCGCCTCCTCCTCTTTCTCCTTCACCACTACCATCACCACCACCACCACCATGACCTCCCTCATCTTGCTCTCAACTCGTCCGCCAATCTCCTTCTTTGTCGACTACGGGACCGACAAATCTCACTCACCCCCCGGCAAGGACGAGTCGGCGTTTCGTCTGCTGCCGCGGACACACCATGATTTAACGTTTCTGTTTTGACTCCGCTCTACGTTGATTCCGCGTACGTTAGCGTGTGTATGTGTGTACGTGTCGAGAGCAACGGGCGCAGTCGCCAACTGACTGTAGCTACGTACGGAACCGTTATTATAATAATGATTTATGACGTTTATATCGTCTTAGTGATATAAATTCAAAGTTTGTTGCGACCGACGGCTCTCCGACACTGGCACCGGTATACGTGTGCGCGTGCTAGTGCATGTCCGGCACCACGTTTCACGTGTATACTCTACGTGTGTACGTTTAGCGCTTGGGGTACCTCGTATGTAGCGCCGTACGTGCCGAAGCGCGGCCGGCAATCGAAGGCTCTGGAGGATCCAAGCTCGAATGTGTTAGAAACTTGGATGCTGAGCGTACGAGATAGCCTGTACAACAAACCGTAGTCGACACGATATATCGCGAGGGCGAACAATGGACAAGAATGTTCGCCGTTAATTTCGTGAAACCGTTTCGTCGAAACTTCGGAAAATGAATTTTATCAAATATAATTTTGAAAAATACACAATCATCTTTTATTCTCTTTTACTTCCCCTCTTTACCTGCGAAAACTTTACTATTTCTGATTTGAACTATCGTAATTGCAACAAAATCGTCTTTATTATATATATAAAGAATCGTTATATTATAAATATCTCTCTGCTCTTACTCACGAGTGACGTGCGCGAAATATCGTTAGTCCCTGTAGTTTTTAGCTTTAGCAGTAAAAAGATGAATAATTCATTAATTAGCTAGATAATTGCGGCTATTAGTCAGGACTACATTAAATTAAGCTCCTGCTAAGTTGAGAGCCGCGGAGTCATGGATGTGCGGAAGGAGCAGTGGCATCACTACTCCGGCCGAGCGTCATCTAATTATGTTTTACGCGGGACAGTGTAATAACTTCCAAGGCAGCCTCCGCTTGCGTTTCTTGCCCGGCCGACGCGGTGGGCTCATGCACGCGATGAGACTTTCCTCGGCGACTCGAAGGCGAAGCAAAGTGCCACGGCATGGTCCTCGGAGGCGATCCACTTTTTGCAAAAGCGTCTATCCGCAAAGAACAACGGTGTAACCGTTCACGGCGACCAATTTCCTTTTTCCTCGTGTCTCATTCGGAAGAAAATATCCCATGGCATAACTAAGATTGCGCGCGCGCGCGCGTGCGCACACACACAGCACAAAAGCTCCCCTGTTAAATTTAATCGTCGTTCTTGCAGTAAATTGCAGTAAAAGTCAATCGACTGTATCCCAGAGACAAATTTGATTTATTCCGATTTTTCTTACGACTGTCACGACGCTAAGATTATGTGTTTATTACAGTATTTCGTATATCTCTACATGTTATTATAAGCCACTCATTTTTACTGGATTATCACGGATTAAAGATTCGAGAAAGAGAGTGACAAAAGTTTTCGCATGCGTGACCCTTCTTAGGATTAAGCGTACATTATAACCACGTAGGAGCAAGTTTGTACTTGGGTAAACGAGCGCGATTAAGCATGCGCGGGGATAATTTGGAAAAAAGCTCGGAGCACGAAGCGTGAACATGTTAGCTGTTGTGACGGGACACGTCGTGCTGCAGCAGCCACCAATTATGCTAAACACCTTCCTATCCTAAAGCAGAAATATCCTTATGTCGAAAGTGGTTTCCTGTGTCTGAGAACTGGTTCTCGGAGTTACATCTCGATATTCGAGCTCTTTCGAACATACCTCGATATCTTTCTTATCCTCGTAAAATCAGGATATGTGTGACTGTGGTTAGTTGTTGCACTACTGCATCCCGAGCTCATCATCGGAGTAGTACGCAATAAAGGATGGGATCAACGATACAATTATACAAAATATGAACTTTGTAAAATCCACTTAAAAGCATTTGGCATATGTGACTATTATAATTAAACTAACTAAATTAAATATTAAAATAATTATGATTAGGAACTCCATTTTTATAATTATGACTACAATATTATTATTATTACTAGTTGCAATTTTTAATATTATAATAGTAATAACTACATAAAAATGTGAGGCGCCTAAATATAATTATTTTATAGTAACAAATACTGAACACTTTTCTTAGTTTATTTGTATGATACAATAACAACGTTAGTCTATATACGAATAATCAATTTGATAATTGCGCTGCAAAATACATCTTAAAATAATTAAAAGCTCTAAAGAGAGAGAGACAGAAAAAGAAAAGAGAGTTGCGATGTAATAATCGATTAACAATTATAATAATGAATGGTTTCAACATAATCCGCACGCACGCGCGAACTCGATATTTCGACGTACGTGATCAATCCTTTGCACGTCTGATTTTCCCATCGATTCGGACACGTTTTACGATGAACAGCAAGCCTCCGGCTGTAAAATAACAACTACGTCGAAATATTGCGGACTCGTCACGGACGCTGCGCTAGATGGGATGTCTGTACGCGCGTCCTGTCGTCGCGCTAGACAGGACATTAAGGAACATTAATATTTTGGCCGGTGGAGTACATTGGCAACCGCCCAAATGTCCTGACGGCGCCTCGGCGCTGATCAGGTGCCGGCAGATTACGGAGGGCGACGCAATCATCCGTGCGTCGACTGTCGATGTTGCGTTTATTACGTCGGCGGAAGGACGTGAACAGCGCGAAAGAAAACTAATCGCGGTGCAGGAAGAGTCGAAAAAGGACGAGGAGATTGGCGGCGGCGGCGACGACGACGACGGCGTCGGCGGCGAGTCTTCCCCTCATTGGTCTGCCCGAGATTAACACTCATAACTCATTCGGGACACGGAGTCGTGCGTCACTCCTAGCTATGCTATAATTGCCGACATAAATCAATCGCCCGATGAGATCATAAACCCGGGGCGATACAGTGCGCCAACAGATCCATATAACGCCAAGTGCAGGGCTGCATGTTAAATGTCAATTGATGTCGGCCTGACGTATCGGATTATGCTGCAAATGCCGCTGCGAGATGACGCGCGATGAACAGACGATGAAAATTCGGCGCCGACGCTTTCCGAAGGGCGCCTCCTCGTTCCTCCGTCGGCGCCCTTAATTTTTTTTAAAACGCCTCCTGAAATAAATGCCGGCGAGATTCATACATAAAAATGAGTATAATGCACACCGTTGCCCGCGTTACTACAAATACAAAGCGCGATGTAAACGCACTTGATATACTCGAGTATACCGCGTCGAAATTTTGTTCGTTTAAGCGTTTCACTTTTTTCTTTTTTTTTCGATCGTCGCGCGCGATCGGTGAAGTAACAGCTTCGCATGTCGTTTGGCAGAGTATCTTAACGCCGACGCTAACCGCTCATCACGCGTCCTCATATTTCACCTAATGCACCGTCATCTTCCATTCGCCGGGCTTGCACCTCGCCATCAACAAACTCGGTCGGCCGTTATTATCGTAAAAAGCCAATACGCACCTACGCTACGTACACAACGACGGGGCGAGGTGAGAGAGATCTTACTCGACGCGATTCAGCGAAGCGATGCAGGTAAATAACTCCTGTACATTACGCCGGTCGCTCAATGGGAGATGATTGGCCCAATTACAGGCAGCGTAGCAGAAAATGAGGGCTTCTCTACGTGGTCCTACACACCCGAGGATACCACCGCTATCAACCGCCATTGGCGGAGGTGGTTCTCGCCGGTTTCCTCGACTGCGAGTCCCTCGCGATCGAGTCCTGATGGGGTCGTCCGGGTTCGCCTTCGATGACCAAGCGATGATTGCTCACGTCACTTCCCCGTTTACGATAAGATCGCACCTTATAGGTCAAACCCACCCACTGATCCTCGCGCTCTTTCTCCCCCCCCCCTTCTCCCTCTCTCTCTCTCTCTTTTCTTTCTCTCTTCCTTCATCTGCTTCTTTCCCTCTTCTTCGTCATCTTTCTCCAGGTTCAAGACTTGTATTCGCGCGGGAACATGTGGCGATCGCGCAGCCTCCAGGGAATTCAATAACTGTAGATCATCTCGATCACGAGTTAACGCCATGCCGCGCGCGCACAGTCGTTTTACGAGCGCCTCGATATCTCTCTCGTATACGTATGTATACACGAGCAAGGGCCTCTCCATCTCTCCCAGGTGAAACGAACGATCGCTCATTCCCCGCTGATTGGGATTCCGAAAATTACGATGCCGTGCCGCGATCATCTCTTAAGATCTCCTCGCGGAATCTCATCGTAAAGGTCGGAGAAAAGTGCCTGGGATTAAGCGTGACAAATGTACGCGGCGGACGATTACGTTGTTTAACTAAGCCCCGGCACGGAGAGGGAAACCTCATTGTAAAAAGTACTGGTCGATGTATCAATAACGTTGTACATAGAATCATGTGGATACTGATATTTACTAGTATCGACTTGATACAATGTTGCCTTCTACGCCTACCTACCGTACTAATTGGCTCCTCGCCAATTTGCCCCCCTTCACGTTTCGACTGAATATTGCATCGCAATATATAGCGATACCGAACGAGATAAAACTTTCAATTAATAAGCAGAAGGAATGTCTCCACTAGACACGAACTTTCCACGTACATTCTAACATTCAACGAGAATTTTTTGTTTGACGTCAGAATAAATTTCAGAATCTAACATGATTAAATCTTTTGTTGTTGAATATTTTAATTATTCGAGGAAATACACATTTATCAAAAATGTAAAAACAGTTTATTTGTCACAATAAAAATGCAATAATTAATATAATTGCGTTTTTCTTCGGTCTCGTAGAGTCGAGATCGCCAATATGATATCTATAGTTTTTACTTCTTGCGTGTAATCGCATATGAATCAAACGTTATATAATATAATGATTCGATTGGAAAAGCCTAGCCGAAGAACGAGTAAAGTCTTTTATTATTTCTCCCCTCAGTAGCTCGCCTTGCGTTCGCTCACTATACCTTCGACCCTGGAATCTCTCAGCGCAGCGGCTGCGTGGCCCGACTTCTCGCGAGGTCTAAATATTGAGACGGTGTTTATTTAGCGGGGAGATATATGATATGACGCGGACAATATAATGCATTGTATTCAAATACAGGGAGCTCGCGAGTCGTGACCGGGAGCAACCGCAGCGAGAGAAGCGGCCTCTCCACCATCACCATCACCTGCACCAGCACCACCACACTATTACCATCGCCGGCGTCGTCGCCGTCAAGTCGTCCCGACCTCTCTGCTCGCGCGTCTCCGCGTTACTCCACCCATATAAATAATATCCCGCGGTCGGGATTCTTTTCAGGATTAGACTCGCGGCCCGCACGTACGAACAAACGCGGCCAGCAGCCCCGTCATCGTCGTTCTCCTCCTCCTCCTCCTCCTCCTCGTCGTCGATTCGCAAGGGCGCGCGTATGTGTATCGCGCTCGTGGAGCGATCGAGCGTACAGGGGCCGTATACACGGCGGATAATGGCGGGCAAGAGAGCGAGGGACGTACCTGCGACTACGTACCTGCGTGACAGAGAGTCCGCGCGTACGTTACCGGTTTATCTGTGGTCCATATCAAATGCGACCGAGGTCCTTCGACTAGCGCACAGCATTGCACGTAACGCTCCTTCGGGTCTCCCCTGTTCACCCCTTCGCCATCGGTACCTATCTTCCCGTCCCGCGACAGAGAAGAAATCCTTTCGTTCGAGTCTCCCTACTACCGACCCTCTCGCATAATGTATCCACAAGCGAATCCTTTTTCAATCGGCGGTCTAACCGCGCAGGGAAATCCTCGTGCGAACGCGTCGCAAATGTCCCGATCTTGAGGAACGGCACGAACAGAGAAATCGAAATTGTGCAATCTGCTTTACGTATAAAACACGTGATATATAGATAAGATAATAACGTTGATCTTTATTTCTTCATTTATACCAATATTTTATATTAGTTAAATTATAATTTTCCTGTTTGAGGAAAAATAATGCCTGCCAACATCATTACTATTAATGATATGCGTAAGATCGAAATGTATTTAGAATGCCGCCTAAGCCTAAGCACAAAAGAAAATGTTTAGGGGGGAGGGGAGGAGGGGGACGTCACAATCGAAACGTTATCTACGATCCGAAGATGACAGGGACGAAACGTCGGTGGTCTTTCTGAACGGTTGGGTGGGCCGACCGCATCACGACTCGCACGCATTGCATCACGATTAGTATGCGCGCGGGCACACGGCGGCGATGAGGATGACGAGGTCTTCCGTGGCGACGACGTGAGTCGCGTGGCCCGCCCTGCCTGCTGCCTCTTCTCATTTTCGAGTTCCCGACGGGATAAATATGTAATGTCCGTTTCCTGATTCGTCGGCGTGCTGATGTCCGTTACCGGACGCTTCTTGGAGGTCGGCGTGACAAACAGGCTTTGCCGGATGTCATAAACTCCGGATGGTTATCAATGCCACCTTGCACCAATGTCCTTTTGTGGGCCACGCGTTTTTACGCGTGACGATGAAGAGTCTCGCCGCATCCTGTAACTACTTCGTTCGTTTCCAAGGATTTTGTTTTTTAAACATCACATTTACAATGTCGTAAATAAGTGCTGATCTAACAACGAGGGCCTGGACATTCTCGCAATTTTATTGACGACAGTAGCGTAAACGACGTTTGGAAACCTGGAACGTTGCTTTAATTCATTAAGACCGAGATACGTAGTTTGGCGGGCGAGACCAATCGATCGGCGACATTCCGTCCGTGCTTCGCGTCTTCTCGAAAAATCCTGAAATCTGCCGAGTGCTCAGTCGCAGCGGCAACTTCTCGGCCACTCATCCTCGTAAGTTTCTGGAGGTGACGGGTGGTCGTAAGAGGAAGATGGCGTCCGACAAGACGTAATATCGTTCCCATCGTCGACTCACTCAGCGTCGTCCATCCCGCGCGTCGTTCTCCGCCGCCGGCCCTCCGGCCTTTCCCTCCCCCTTCCGCCACCTCATATATCTTTTGTTTCTCGATAGTTTCACGGAGCAGTTTGTTATTGCCCGATGTAGACTAGGTATGTATGTACGTGCGCGAAACAGACGGGGCGAGCCAGGGGAGAGGATGAACGAGGAAACGCGCGAGAGATTAGGCGGCGAAAAGAGGAAAAACGAAGGCGGGAGAAAGGCGGAACGCGGAAAGAAAGGAGGCGAGTGTACTGACACAGGCCGGCAGAGCTCTACCGGGCTGCTCAAACTAACAAACTCGAGCTATATCTCGAACTCGAGGGAACGAACGGAGGGAAGGGGGGGGGGAGGGGGATGATGAGGCGGCGCGGCGACGCGCGCGGGGCGCTGGCGCTCGTAGAACGAGAGAAACGGAGAATTCAGGACAAAGTTTCGTCATTGCGAAATGACACGAGTGGTCTTTATAGCGGCAACGCCGGCTGAGAGAGACGCCATCGTCCTGTCGGCGTCCTCCTCTTTCTTTCCCGGTGTATTGACAAAAGTGTCGGTCGGCCTCTCCGCCTCTCTCGTAGTTTCGTCGCGCCATTCCCCGATATTACCGCCCCGTCGTCGAGGACCTCGGCGCGGGGGTAGGACGAAGGTGATTGCGACGAAATCATTGCGAGGAATAGAAGAGGTGCCGCAGTTGGGAACTCATAAGACGTAAAACCGCCTTACCGATGTAGGAGACGACGACGACGACGACAACGGCGGCGGCTGCTGCGAAGAAGGACGTCAGCAGCTCCTCTCTAATCGAGGAGGGTGGAAAAAAGAGGGAGGAAGAACGCGCGCAGCGAGACTTCGCCGCGTTCGGAGAAATTCCCGGCGAATCGCGGGAATTATCACATTGCTGTCGCGAGGATCTACGTCGATCGAAACATCCAGTTATTTCTTACGCACTCTGGACCGACGAGACAAACAAGTTTTCGCTTCGTGATTAGTTTTTCGATAGATGTAATTTATTGGATGTAATTGTTTTGACTCCTCGTTTAAGATAAAGTGTACTTCTTTTGATTTATATGTACAAATATATTGAACTTCAAAAAAAAATTGTCTTGTCATAAGTTAATATTGATAAATATATTAAGGTAATTCATATATTATTGGAAAGATGACTTCAAGAGCTATCTATAAAAAGAAGTTAATGCCATTTCAGTTATTTATAATGTTATTTTGTATTAGCAAGAGATGAATCAAAAAAGAATATTTCATAAGAAATTGTTTCACAACACCTGTATAATTTAAACAACTTTGCAGATTAACCACTTCATAATGACGTGAGGTCCGGACTAATTTTAATTTGAAAAGGACTCAAAGTAAGAGTCGAAACGTTTTAATTGTCAATCAATAAAGTTGGCCAAACTTAGATCGAATTAACCAACACTAAGATTTCAATTTATTTACTGGCAAAGTACAATCTTTTATGAAAAAAAAAAGAATATTTACATACAACTAGAGTATATGAATTGTGGAAAGAAATAAAAATGTTATAGATACTGTACAAAATATCAGAAATTCTTCAAATTTATCACAAACATTTTTTACATTTATCATTTTTATTCTTTTCTAAAATTCGTACATTTTTTAAAAACTTTTTCTTATACATTCTTGAAAAATCACCATTCCAGTATGTAATTTGCTGTAATGTCTGCTGATGTTGACGCATTGCAATAAGAGCAACGTCAAAAAAAAAAAAGACCAAGACTTCTGCACTAACCCAACAGATATAAATCTTATTACATTTGCACCTGCGTATACACAACTGACGGCAACGTTTAATGGGATCTTCACATAAATTTTTCGATCTGCGTTCAGGATATTGGACGTTAAATACGATCATTTAACTTTCCACGATAACGCGTCAAATATATAATTTTTGTATTAGGAAAATAAAATTCAAGATCAAACGGCCGCATGTAAACGTTGTAGGGAGCTACGTTAGCTTTATCTCTGAAATTTTGCACTTACTAAAACAAATTGCACGCTAATGTCCGCGAGCACTCAGCGGCGAAATTGGATCAATTAATATCGTTAATTCGCAATGCACTTTGGCGGCTTCGTCTCGCGATGATAATGATAAGTAGGGAATGAAACGCGGAAGGGCCGGCGACGCGGTGCTGGCGGCTTCGCCAAAAAGAGCACAAGCGTCCAATCGCAATCTATCAGAAGAGGCTAGTGACACTTTCGATCGGGTGTCAGCCAACTTCTCTCCCATCACTTTGACGCTCATCTGCTCGCCCTCGTCCCGTCCCGTCTCGCCACGGACCTCTTCGTCCCTCGGGTCCGTGGAGTCTGCGCTAGTCAACTCTACGATGATAAAGCAAATAGATAATGTCCGAACTTTAATTAAAACCGGACGGCTGAGTGACATATTTGATTACCCGAGAATTTAATTAATCGCCTCGCGGACCTACTCCGGCGCGACAGGGGCGCGCGGAAGCGCGCGGGGGGAAGGGACGACGAGTTAGCCAATAAGTCGTGGATTTGTATTGCAAAATTATCATCTCCTCGTTGCCTCTTTCTTTTTTCCTTTCTTTCGTTCCCGCGCGTCCATCCTCGCTCCTGGAACGGGCCGGTACGGCTAACGAGAGGCTAATTAGTCGTGTGAAATTACTCGCATTCACGGTTGCGATAAGCACCAACACTCGCGCGCGCACGCACGACGCGGCGCGGCCCACTGAAAATGGCATATCATTTCTTTTACGCTCATCCCGTTTTCCCGACCCTCTCGATCGGGTATGGGAAGCTACTTTAGATTATCATTTTTATTGTTATTATTCCCTGCGCTGTCGGCGCGGAAGAGCCGAGCTGCCGAGCATGTTGTTGACAATATGCAGTTACTTTATATTTAATTAATGGCTGATGCTTTCCAACCGGTATCAAGGCTGAACCTTCATCGAGAAACAAACCCGACAACATAAAACGACAAGGTACGGAAGAGGAGTAAAAAAAAAAGGGGGAAACGAAGAAACGGCTAAGATAATTACTGTCTCGTACGATTCGACGATACGTACGTGATAAAGCGAATTTTTAATAACGCTATCAGACGCGTCCGTTCATGCTCCAGCTGTGCGGTAATTATAGAAACGCATAACGCGCGGCAAAAGTCGCCTCATCCCGCATCTTCCATTCTCAACTGTGTCTGCACACGTCAATTTCTATTTCGCGGAACAGCGAAACGCGGGTATCTCTACGACGCTTAATGAAATTAATGAAAATATTTCTCGTCCAAACCGTTCGCGGTGTAACTATAACAATTTCAAAATTTCGATTAAAATAGACGTTACACTCCGCGTACCCGGAAGATTAATAATGTCTGGATTAATATCATTTCTGCCTCTCCGCGGACGCCGCGTGGCGGGAAGGGAGGGATTGGCTGCGTGCGCGACGGCGATCATGAATTTTATGGCTCACTGTCGATTTCGCGCGGGGAAATCTCAAGGTTACGAGAGAAGCAGGAGGGGAGAAGATCGTTCTCCGTGCTCCGTAAGGTCACGCGTGCTGTATGCTCCTAACGGCCGTTGCCGCGCGCACGCCCGTGAGTGACTCACGGGCGTGCACGGAGCCGCTATAAAGCCTCCCGGGTGCCGCGGGACCCTCCGGCGGTCGTTAAAGGAGAAAGAAGCTACGCTCACGTGTCTAATAGATTTCGCGGCGTTATTATTTCATTGCGCATGCAGCACGCGAGCCGGCCAATAATGTCTAGCCTTTAGCTCCGGGCTGAATCGACCGTTCGGCGAGTGGTCGTCGAACGAATTGGATTGCGCAGATTCCGGCAGCTCGTTTTCTATCTACATTCTACCTCGAAATGTGCGGAGACGCGTCTGTGTCTCGAGAGCTTCCTCCTCGGCAGTGTAGATCACCCGATTAGAAAATTACTCGCTCCGTGGCGAATCTACGGCGTGTGCTTAATTGCGAAATATTGGCACTGCGGCACTTTAATTGATGGAATTTTTTTTCAATAAGAACTTTGTATATTTACATGTTTCGGAATCACGTATGGAGAGAGAATTGGAAATAAATTTAAAAAGTATATTGTTATGATTAAAGTATAACTGTGACTAGTCACGCTTCTTCTTCTTTTTTTTTTTTTGCAAATCCTTAATCCCTGCGTGTAACTCATCTCCTTAGTAATTTCCATAAGGGAGAGCGAGAACATATTTTAACGTATCTTTTTCTTTCGCACGTGCACAATGCTACCGCGCTACCTCAGTTCGACGTAGACAAATTGACGCATTACTCGCATCGGGTGCTCGGGGCCTCGCGGCGAGGAGATCAGCCGGACCCCTAAATTAACGCGGATCCGCGTTATTCCATCGAGGCGCCGCCGTCAAAGCGAATCGCGGCGCTGGATCGTTAGCCGCGGCACGACACGCCGGTGATTTACATTAATGATTCGCCGGGACAGGTAGGAAGAAGCAGGCGAAAGGGTTACGAGGCGTCGTTTCGCGTGGTGCATTACGCACTCCGACGTGGAAAGGCCTCCGCGCGAGCGCGGCCAGGTAGGTCGGTCGGCCGGTCAGCTAATCACGTGAAATAATTACGTTTTGTTTTGGCAGCGGCGGCTGCAGACGTTGGTGGTCGCCGCGGTGGCTGATAGACATCGGCCTGTCACGCGAGGGACGTCTGCGCGCTCACGCGCGCGTTAAGACGCACGTCCGTCGGACGACGAGTGTCGGGAAGAGCGACCGGAGGGAAAAGGTGGGCAAAAAAAGGGCAGAGACCAAGGGAGGGAAAGGGCACTCGAGTATCGGGGGACGCCTCGGCGAGGAGGGGACGGCGAGGGGGGGAGGCTGAAAAAGGCGAACTCTCTTTGGCCGCGGAGTTCTTGCGGCGAGCGCCACACAAGGAGAGGCCGAGGTAAATCCCCATCAGCGCTCGTCACGCCGACTCAAAATACCGGCGCTCGCAATATTCATGACCGTATCGTCCACAGGCGAGAAGACCACGGCCGCGCGTCCCGACTGTGAAGTTCCCGCTCGTTCTCGTGACATGCGCGACGAAAAGATACACATGTTATAATGTATTTTGATCGTTTTTTGTACAATACGATGTTTGCCATTGCGTGAAAGAATTACTTGTACAAATGCCGTCCTGATCGATGTTAACGAAGATGCTAATAAAGTTAATTGAACGACATAGATCAATTAAAGTCAGATTTAGTTCGAAGTCGCGTTTGATCGTCAAATCCATAATCTTAAGCAATAATCACAGTGATCTCCCGCGACGTTTCGTGACCTCGTTTCTCCCGAGTTCGCGCCGTTCGGTCGAGGGAGAAAGGGCGGGAAAGCAGAAGGTGATAGACGCACGAGCAAAAATCAGACGTAGGACGGAAGAAGACGAAGAAGGAGAAGGATCGCCGTCAGGCTTTCAGCGCCGGGCTTCGCCAGGGCGTGCTGATCGTAAATATCGCGTGGCGCATCAGATATTTCGGAGGGAGCGACCGAGAGTTATGGCGGCCAGTCGGCCAGACGAAGCGCACAGAGTCATAGGGTAGAGGGGGGGGAAGGAGAAAGATACGGTGGGAATGAGCAAGGGGGGAGGGGGAGGAGAGAAGCAGAGAGAAAGAGGGAGAGATCTACTCTATCGTAGTACGGCGGTAAGAGCGATGGCAGGAAGGAGAGAAAGAGACACGCGGGACGAAGAAGGACGATGGCAGCTTCGGTATAGCATAACTTCAGGTATATCCAGTGCCAGTAAATTATACGCAAAGTGTACGCGGGGGCCCTCTCCACCCCGCCCCGGAGCGGCATCGACCCCCCTCCCTCCCTCCTCCCCCGTCCCAGTCACCATCCTTTTCGCCCTTCTCCACCTTCTCCTCGCCGCTTCCCACCCTCGACACCCCAGAGGCCGCGCCTGCCTCACGTACATCATTATGATTGATCGCTTCACCTTACTTTGTAATTAAAACTAGTTGCCATTGTGCCCAGCTCCGTGTGCTCGTTCGCCCGCTTCGTCTCTCTCTCTCTCTCTCTCTCTCTCTCTCTCTCTCTCTCTCTCTCTCTCTCTCTCTCTCTCTCTCTCTCTCTCTCTCTCTCTCTCTCTCTCTCTCTCTCTCTCTCTCGTCCACATTTACATACACACCGGCGAACCGGGAGCAACGGTGGCAGTGTGCGCCCACCACCAGCTATCGTACAACCAGCCAGCCAGCCAGCCAGAGCAGCGACAGCAGCGAACCAGCAACGTCGTCGGTCCTTCGTCGTCATGAGGAACAGAAGCGGGAACGGGGAACGTCGCATCGCTCGCTGCCACGACGGCACCGCGAGGCTAACAGTTATCGTGGTGCGGACCCCCACCGACGAGATCCTCGACGATCCTGTCGCACCCCCCTTTCACCCCCCTTCCCCCTTGCCGCTGCACAACCGGAGCGTGATAGCTCGCCGTTCCTGAGTCCTCTCCGCTTACCCCCGTCATCTACCCTACTCACTTCCCCCCCAGTCCGGACCAAGTCACCACCGCCACAATCCGGTGAGCGCACCCCTGTCTCTTCCCGGGAGCCATGCGTCATAGTTATCTATGCTTTTTGCAACGGAGACTGATTTAGAGCCGTCTAAGGACCCCGGGCCCTACGAAAATTAAATAATTGCTAATTTATGGCGTGGATCGAGCAAAGCTCACACCCCGAGACACCGGCTCGTCCCGCGCGTACAACGCGACGCGCGATTCCTCCGTGCAACGGTTTTCGGTTTCCAGAAAACAAACGCGGAAGGGACGCGGCGCCCAGCAAACAAGAGGGAAGAGAGACGCGGTCGGAGGAGGGGAGGAGGCAGGGATGCAAGAAGAGCGAATTCGATCCTCGGGTTTAATTGTTTCGAGCAATTAGTCAAGAAGCTGTATAGGAGAGGCACGCGACTCTCTTCCGCAATTAGACTTGAAGATGTTGGAAAAAAAATTCCGTCTCCTGATGTTTGACATTAACAGTCTACATGACAGATACGAATCTTCAAGAACGCGAAAACTGTTTTTTCTTTTCCTTTCTATTTGTCAAAATCACATAAAAGCAATAACATTTTGTGCCGTTAAAAATTTCTAACGACTTCTCGCACAAAATCGCCCGAACTTATTCGTGCATTGAAAAAAACTGAACGTTAAAATTCGCAGTGACGCGTGGCGACGACGGCGGGAAAGATGAAACGTTGTTCGATCGTCGTCGCCTCGATGCGATGGCGAGTTCCGTGTGTCTCGTCGCGCTATAAAATTAGATTCAAAACCGTTTAATAAAAGATGACTGGAGAAGGCCACGAGCAACAAAACGTTTGCTGGCGTGCTAGCGTGCAGCGGAGCCACGACGAATTAACGGGCGCGTAATTATGAAGCGCGACGCCGAGAGATCGCAAGATTCGTCAAACGACGTGGAATGCCAGACGCATGTTGACGCTCCTCCGCGCTCGCGCTCCACGGTATGCAAATTAATGGTGACGCGCTTTAATTCGGCAATAAATAGGGGTCACCCTTGCAGCGGCCATCAGACCATCGCTTACCCTGCTCCTTTTTGTCTTGCAACATGGGAAAGCTTCAGATTTATTTGACGCGTTTCGACAATATTTATAGGTCCGGTTCGCCCTGGCCGTGCACATGCGACGTCGGCGCGACTTAACGAAACCTCTCTTTTCTGTTTTCGTCCCTCTCTTTCTCAATTTCTCCTCGCTTTCCTCTTTCATCCTGCCCGTTGTACTCCATCATAGTCTTTCCGCCTCTCACTCCCTTTTCTTCTCTTTTTCTCTCCCTCTCATCTGCCACGGAGTCTGCCACGAGAACATGGTTTAAGTGTCTCCTGCGGTAACCCAGTTATGTTTCTGCATCGAGTCTTGTTTCACTGTAACGCGCCATAATCCCTTTTTAATTTTTCGCGACTACTAGCGGAGGATTACAACTGTAAGAAACATACGCAAAGATCAAGTATTTTATTTTATTTTTAAACCAAGACAAATTATATTTTATGAAATAAATATTTTAGAGATATTACCAACGTATGTTTATTTACAAGCAGTACAGTTTTACTTTGCCGAAGATAACGCAAAGACATATTCAATTCGCAATGCCTCTATTAGACGAACCGATCATACCTGAGTAGTCGGCTAATCCGCAGAGAAAGAAAGATTAAAAAAAAGCTATGAAATTTATCGCTCAAAAGAAAAGGGGGCCACGGATATAAATCTCAGGTATTATAATGGGATCTGTCTATTATTAAAGAATGAGTGATTTAAGGGAGGGGTGGAGCTCTCGACTAAGCTGCACTGTCGAAGTGGGTGGGTAGAGAAAGGATCGTGAATTTGATCGGCAATTCAAGCGTCTATCCCTCTCCTTCTCTTCGATACTTCGTTACCAACATGTTACAACCCTGTTTCCATTCGATTGCTATATGCATTCTACGTATATTACCGTATATAAATGCAACAAGACGTCGCAGATTTATCTCTGTTTCACTGTCACAATTATCTTAATCAAGCCTATAATTTATTCATATTTATTTATCAGTTACGTAAATTAATATATTGTTAGTATAATTAAATAATTTCTTTCTAAACATATGTACTTTGATGATATTAATTCTTTCATTTCTGTAGGAATTAAAAGTATACTATTGTTACACACACCCCCCTCACACACACGCGCGCGCGCGCGCGCACGCACACACGGTTTTACCCCCGTGTTAGATTCGCACTAATTCTGTAAACAACGTTGCATGGATATATTCCATTACTAGCATGTATACATTAAATTATGCGTCCTTTCCGCGGACACCTGATGGTGCTGTTAATAGGGGTTAATTATTTTGTATTTATCGCTATCCAATTATTCTTCGTTAAGTACCACTCAGGTTCCCTTCCTTCGAGCAGCTTTGCGGAAGTTGGATCGTGCCTGTTGGAACGACGACCGTTCGAAACCGCCCTAACGTATAATTCCCAGTTACCAGGGAAGTATCTTATCTGTCTTCGGTAAGATAGTACCGGAAACTACGTACCCTCACCCGACAGTAATTCCAGAACGTCGTAGGCACGTAGAACAGCGAGCTGCAAGAGTCCTATCGATCTTAATATCGATCCTTAGACATTTCTTACGATAGTGCATTACTGTTAGGTGCTCCCACAACTCGCTGACCGATCATTGCCAAATAAAATAAAATATATTAGTATACGAGGAAATCTCAATGGTATTAAATTATTTTCTGGCGAATTTCAGCGGGATTTTAAAAAATTTTAAACAAATTATGAATCTCGTGTTTTCTACCACTTTCAACTCAATGTGCCCTGTTGACATATAAGTATAAAACAAAAATGTAACTACTATCATATTTTTATCGCAATACCATAAAGCGTCGCGTGATTATTACATATTTTGAATTTAATCCGCGTCCATTCAAATGTATGATTGCCAAGCTGTAGTTTCATCTACTGTATAAAGTTACATTTCCGTAATGTGTGCTATCAATTATACAAGTGTGTTGCCGATAATTTGACATAGATTCAATTTCACATTTTTTTTTCTATATTTATAAAAATATGAAAATTAATAACAGTCATTTCATTAACAAGGATCTGTGCACGAAGTGCATTTAGCGGGTTTGCGAGTTTTACAGGCGTCTTTGACGCGAGAAAAGTAAGAGGAAAGGTAAAGACTCGCCCTCCGGCGAATTTCAACGTATCGCGATACCGCAACGACTGCACGAAAGGCAGCACCTTCTTGGCCATGTTGGTGCGTCCATCCATCGGTCCGTGAGTCCCGCCAGGATATTTACGACTGACCGACTCATTGGCGCTGCGAGTTGAGCGAACGGTCGCCACAAATCACGCGAGAAAGCCGGCCTTTCTCTACTCTGGGAAACGCCTGGCATTTTTCTCTGCCGGGGATAACTTTGACTTATTGGTGACAACGGGGAAGAGAGACAGAATGAGAAAGTTAGGGCGCGAGCGAGAAGTGAAAGGAGACGGGAGACGTGGTATACCGTCGCCCCAATGGAAAAAAGACGCGTGTGAGAGTGAAGAGCGAGATGAGAGGAAGACAGACAGCGACAGAGAGAAAGAGAGAGGTAGAGGGAGAGAGCAACGGTGCGGAGAAGTGTTGGGAGAAACGATCCCTTGGGGGTGGAAGCCAAGCGGGAGAGGTGTACAGCTGGGGGGGAGAGAGAGAGAGAGAGAGAGAGAGAGCATCATGGGGAGGGTAGCGCGCGTCTGAATGTCAGCTGCTGCCAATAAATAATGTCGTACATTGACGTACGGCCGGCAACTAATCATCCATCGTGCGGCCAAATCAGCTGGTGATTTTTCACGCGTCACGGCGCGCCGCGCGTGTGAATCGCGCCGCGGGATTACACGCGCCGCGTGCAATCGCTCTCCTTCGGAGGCTATAGTGCGTTTGAAAAAGCACATAATGCCGAGCTCCCGTCAGACACGCGTGCGAAGCGGTACTCTTACATCGCGGAGATTTCGATCCACGCGATTAATTGTCCTACTTTCGTCCTACAGAATCAGTCGCGAAACTTACCACTTTAAATCTTATGTAAAATGTTGTAACGCCAGGCAATGTTACAAAAGATACGTGTGCGTATTTCTCGAGGGAAGAGTTCAATTTAAAATTGAAGTAGAATAAGGTCATCAAGGTATCGGTCTTTAGAACGTACACCGAGAGTTCGGCCAAATAAAGCACCAGGGCTCGTATCCGCGTTCGTTCCTTCCGCGTTGAGAAAAGTTTCGACGTAGGGACGTAAATTTTCCCCGATTTCAACGCCGCAATGATGTTTGGAGATCGGGCTCGCGATATCGGTCGGCGGGCGACTGGTCACGAGACGATACGCGGAGAATCGTTTCTGGGGTTCGGCGATGCTCGCTGGTTGGATGTCGCTGTCGCATAAATCACGGGCGGTATCTTCTGGCGCGGCGGTTCGCTCATCACGCCGAAGTTCTTGTCGCGCCTTAATAACGCTCGGGCGTCTCACCCGCGCCTCCGCTCTCTCGCTCTATCTCTCTGTCTCTCTCACTGATTCTCCACCACCCTGGCCTTTCCCCCCCTTTTGTCCCCTCCCGCTTCTCATCGTCGTTGGAGCGTACCTTTCGTCCTTCTCTCGAAACCGACCGACTCGCTTCTCCCGCCTGCGAGACGGCACCGACCGCGCGGCACGACTCCACGCTTCGCTACAAATCCTGATTATATTCTGCAAGTGACGTTATACCGTAAGGGTGCGATGGCGTGTTGAAGTCTGGTTTTTGTTTCCCTCCGTGTCGTTCCCTACCACCCGCGCCTTACCCCACCAACGCCCGGTCTCCTCTTCACCCTTCCACGTCAACCGCAACCGACCTCCTCCTAGTCCCTCCGCGATGGTAGTAGCGTTGCTCTTCCAGCGGCGTCTCTCCACCGTCGCTGCCGCCTCCTCCTCCTCCTCCTCCTTCTCCTCCTCCTCTTTCTCCCGGTTTTACCTTCCAGCTTCGACATCCTCATCCTCGTCCCTCTTCCTCCCTTCTCTATACGCCGCGGCGGCAGCAACTACCCTCACGAAACCGGATGGAGGCTCCTCTCATCTTTACCCGGGCGACTGACAGCCTGGACCGCGTAAATCAATTTTCAATTACGGCTCTGGGATACGTATAGGAGGCAGGCAAGCAAGGCAAGGCAGGTTGGTGGTCGGTTGGGTAGGTGCCCGTGCAGTCGACCGAGGAAGAGGAAAGTCGACGGACGAAGAGGGAGTCTGCCGCCTCTCTGTATAAAGCACGTACTACGGGGGAGAGAGGTAGACGGTACGAAGAAGCAGAGGGTTAGAGAGGGAAGGACGAGGCTGGAAGAGTCGGTGGAAAGAAGAGGGTGAGAGAAAACGAGATAAAGAGAACGAGAGAGAGAGAGAGAGAGAGAGAGAGAGAGAGAAACAAGATGAGAGAATAAGGGAAGGAGAAAGAGGGAGAAAGAGGAAGAAAGGGAGAGAGAAAACCGACGCGGCTCGGTGGGTACGTACGTATTATTATACTTCGCTACAGTCATATTTATAAATCAGCGATATAGCACGACGAGCGGAGACGTGGAGGGATGGAATTTATAGCTTCGTTCTCTTTCCTCCACTGCCAGTTTCTGCCCCTCTTGACTGGCGACCTACCCCCCTTTGCCTCCTTCAACCTCCGCTCATTCTACGAGCTACCCCTTCCGATACCCCCTCCTCCCGCGTCACCCCTGTACGCTACTCTCGTCTCCCGTTGTCCTTCTTTCTCGCGCGTTCTCTCTTACCCTCCTTATTCCGCGACTCCCTCGCTCTCGGTAGCCTCTCTCAGCGGAGAGTGCGCGGGCATACAAACTGCCAAGCCGGTACGTATGAGCTTAGGTCGACATTTTCCCTCCTCTCTTTGGCAATAAATCTGCGAGTCTTTTGAGCCGACGGCACGGTCCGGAGAAAGAGAGAGAGAGAGAGATGAGAAGGGGTGAAGATCGGGGAGGATTTCCAGAGCGCGGCTCGCCGCTCTTGGGGTGCCAGAGGTCGCCCTCTTGTTCTCTCTCTCTCTCTCTCTCTCTCTCTCTCTCTCTCTCTCTCTCTCTCTCTCTCTCTCTCGATCCTCACGGACGGGCACTCTCCCTCTCTCGCGTCACGGGAATGTATATAATTAGCAGCATTGTACTTCCTCGGACAGATTTACGGGTCGTATCGCTACCGCGGCTGCATGCATAAGCGCGTTAAATAAGTATTTATCCGCCCCGTGGGGTACGGCGATGCCCGAGGTATCCGCCTGATGGATTTGCCGCTCGAACGCCCGAAACTGCATTAAACGCGTCCCTACTAACCGCGAGCCGCCCCCTCCGCCCTTCTTCTGTCCGTGCCTTTCCTCAACTGGATGGGAGGGGAGCGGGAAGAGCGGCGGGATGAAAGGGGAGAGATGCAAAAGTCGAGACACAAGTTTACGTTAATGTCTACCGCCCGTGTGGAACGGGATCACGGCCGTATATATCGTCGCGGAAATTCGATTTTAAAAACTCAGTTACTCTCGACGTGGATTGCCAAGGACCATTCGTTGCGCTTCTCGGTTAGTCGCCCGCGGAGGGAATACGCCGTCTGCGTATCGAGACAAATACTACGTTACCGTGGGCGAACGACGAATCGCGAAGTGCAGCGGAACATTCCGCGTTACGACGGGAACGTTTACATATTTATAACGCCGAACCGAGTGGCGTTCCGCAACATGCATAAATTATGCAAATGCGCCAAATGAACATCCGCGAATAAAGCGCGGCCGAGCAAAATAGAAAAAAAAAAAGAAACGAAAAGGAACCCGTATCGACCGTCGTAAGGCGATGAAAGCCGAACGTAGGGGTGGAGAAGGAAGCAAGTGACGTGGCACGGAGGACGCGAAAGAAAGTAGTAAAAAAAAAAGGAAAAAAGAGGGGAAAAGGAAAGATTAGGATTTCGATGGTGCAATAGCATACGAAGGGCACTGCCGACGTGCGTCAGAGGGACGTAAAAAAAAAAAAAAAATTCTATAACGCCGAAAAAAAGCGCGAGACGAAGATGGACACCCGCCTCTCGGAAGCCGGCCACGTCACCACCGTCCGGTGACGGTTCGCAGTTTGCAGCATCGGGCACGGCAGCCTGCTGCCCCGGCTACGCTACCATCGACGCCCGATCGAACCATTTATCACCCGTGAGAGCGAGAACGCGCCGTTGTCGCGCGCGCGTGCAGTCAGCGCGTATAACGCGGTCGGGCCACACACAACGGACGAACGGACGAATGAGCGAGCGCGCGAGAGCGCACTTCCAGCCACTCGGCGAACGGTCCAGTCGTGGATATAATGCGCGCACACACACACACACATACGCTTGTACGCGTGTGAGTGTGTGCCGCCGCCGCCCCACACGGCCGGGACTTCCGTCAAGTTTCAAAGGGTTGACGGATGATCGCCACGGGACGGAAAGACGACGAGTCCGGATCCATCATATTTTCTACGTCCCACCGTTGGTCTACCCTTCCCTGTCCACTGGTGTGATCAAGCGCGAACCCAGCTACCGCGTACGCTGCCAGAGCCCGCACCGGATCCAGGCTTTTCCAGGAATTATCTTTAAGCGCGTAGGGACGCAGAGCTGTTCTCTTTTATCTGCGCGAAAATTCGCTTTACGGTATTAAATAGTAATATTCATTCGGAATATCGCGTTTACTGTGCACATTCTGTAATTAAGAATTAAAGCGCTGTTAATCTAACAGACTGATCTCAATTTGGACGGAAAAAAATTATCTTCGAAGGAAAAAATAAATTCTATTTAGACTTTGTTGTATCTCTCACTCAAATTTCACGTACTGGTTATAAGTTTAATGAAAAAGCTTAAAAAGAAATTTAATGAAAAAAATTAATAAAAAAGAAAATAAATTTAATTATCTAAAGAAATTATGCAATTTACGTTATTTCTATAATGCAGTTAAATTCAATGCAATCAATATAAATGTAACTTGAGGATTATCTTAACAATAATATTTTTAAGACATTTTTTTGCGATAAGAGAAAACATACACGTTAGAAAATTTTATTCAGGAGGTAAAATATTTCTATAAATTAGAGAATCGAACACAGATTGGATGCACCTATGTAACTTTGCGCGAAATGTTGTATTTGCTAATTAATCTAATTAATTAGGAGGAACGATTGTTCATCGTTATTTAATTAACTAATCAATTCCAGTAGTGCCCTGACTGAATCGGGAAACCATAATGATGCTATAACCAAGCTCGCCAAAGGTACAATTATTATGTGTTCAATAATAATAGTTACTGTATTATTTTGAAATCGATAATCGATTGTGGCAAAGGGAAAAATCAGCTACCTATGAGGCATCTTTAAAATGACAAAATAATTGTTTAGCAAATAATTCCTTGATTTATATGTGTATAACAACACCTGTTACACCCCCGCGTGCTCGCCTTTTTCGAAGAACCCGAATAAGATAACCGTATTCTCTTAACCGTACTTTCGAATTACATGCATGCGAGCAGCTTTGGCCGCAAAGTTGGACTCTTGTTAAGACATAAATGCTCTTTCCCGGTCAGCGCACGATGTCCCGGAAATGATTTTCCGAATTGGCGGCGTTCCAGAATCGGTAACCCGGCAATAGGCATCCTCTCAGGATCTACTAGTGAATTCGCAGCTCCGCGCCGGCAATATATTATACCTTTATCGGCGTAAATTGCGATGATCGATTCTATTTTCGGAGCTCGGGAACTATTAAAACGGCCAACCGATATATTAGCTCGTCGCGGAAACGCGGGCGAAAATAAATTAAAGAAAAAAGTGACGTCGTGTGTATACTCAGGAAATGTAGCGCGATGAAAGTGCATCGCGCGTTCGCGGCAGATCGGGCTTTATGTCGTAGTTTAGTGGCTACCGGAAATGGAACAGTCGATCGTGCCCGTCCGCAACATTCCGCCCGGACAGCGCGTCGACTCCGGATCAATCTCATAATTTTGGCGACAAAGTCGGGAACGCGAAGGAGATACAAGGAAGCGCGCAACGGTGGTGGCGGCTGTGGTGGTGGTGGTGGTAGTGGTGGCGGCGGCGGCGATGGAACGAGAGAAAGAGCTGATAGGGTAGATACATCGCGGGATAACGGCGACTATCGAGGAGAGCATAGCGTATTTCCACCGTCCTCCCTCCCCTTTCCTCGTCCAGCGAGGGGAGGAGAGAGGGTTCGGGGATTCCATCGGTTTGTCTCATTTCCGGGATCCAATCTCTCGGCTCGGTGCCGGGCCAACCTGCAGCCTCGCCATCCACGAACCGCTCGCTCGTACAATCCTATCCCCCGCCGCCACCGGCACACTGCAACCCCCCGACCCCTTTCCCTCCGATAGCGACCGGGGGCTGCCGGCACGCCGCCACCCAACGGCACTTTAGAACTGCTCCCTAACCCTCTCTCTCTCTCTCCCCCCGTGTGTATAGGTATTCTCTGCTCGAGATACGTTCTATCCTTTACCCCAAGCCTAATGTGCGCGCTGGAATCGGGCTGGAAGGGAGAAGGAGAAACGGCGGAGAGACGGTGAATGAGGGAGAGGGAAAGAGAGGTGACTTTATCTCGTGGCGCCCAACAAGGGCGACTCTCGCGTTTCAGGACGAGCGCCAAGTGTATCGCCGCAAGTTTATGCGAGCCGAACTGCAACGGGTCGAGCTGGATCTGCGCGAAGGACGGAGGACGAGTCGGAGAGGAGAACGCGGGAAGGAAGAATGAGAGAAAGCGAGAGAGAGGGGGGGGGGAGGGAGTGAGTCGAGTCGATCCAAGTCGACTAGAGTCGAGTCGAGTCGGGTCGAGTCAGGCTCCATCCCAGTTGTCGTGCGAGGGAAACTTTGTCCATTTTCATCCCGTGGGGATCCGTCCACCGACGCTATCTCCGCCGGCGCTCGAGAATTTTGCGCGCGATCGTGACGAAGACAACGACGTCGAAGGATAATTCCGCGTCGTAAAGAACCGCGGCACCGACGCCCGGCGCCGTCGTCGCCAGAAAGCCTTCGAAATAATGAACGCGACGGCCAAATAGACGAAATGGCCGAGTGAAGAATCCCGAGAGAGAAAGTATCAAAATATAATAGATTCCTACTCGAGACTCCAGGACCAAGAGATTACAAAGAGAGATAGTTGCGCTGAAAGATGAGAAGTGGCTGATGATTACTCTGCCAGCGGCTAACGTTCGTAGGTTCTTGCGGTACATGTTTTTAAAATCGCAAACGGGAGACATCCGTCTAAAATAATTTGACATTTGACAGCTAAACAGTCATATAATTTTCTTGGGATAAAATTAATGAACAGTCCCTAAATAAAAATATGAATTACGAGACGCAGGATCTGCCAATGATAATTGTAATAACGGTGATTCCGTCAATTTAGCGTGTTAAAAAGTACCCATTATCATTTGCTGTTATTATTTCAATGTTTCTTTCCAATTTGTTGACGGTGATATGACGTGTTAATAATTTACAACAATAAGTTCGTAATAATACCCGGGATGGAGCCGGGTATTTATTTATTCAATCATTTTTTTTTCCGCAAGTTTTTGTGAGCTCGTCATGATACGCAAATGTCAGCAGGCAAGTAGCGGATTCAATGGACCGGCAGCTCCGTTAAAATCGATGAATTACGAGACAACGCATTAGTGCAGTCCGCACGATACTAATCAGCGAAATTTCCGTGCGATAAATAAACGAATGAAAACGCGTAACCAGATACGCGCGCGGTAATGTCGATGCGATGGAAACGCTGGCCCTCGTAAATCGACAGATTTTTCAGTAAAAAGGGAAAAACAAATAAATGAACAAAGAACGAAAATCAAAACCTGGGACACCCCGGTAACGATTGCGCCGGGATATGTATATGAGGCCGGCGGCTTATTGGTGGTTTGGAGGTGAATTCGCTCGTAAATATGTATGTGTAATATTGATTCGACATAGACGCATAAAGATAGACTAAAGTGGATTTGAGCATGGAATCGTAATTTCTGCAAATATTATGTTTGCATTCGGCGCTGCCCGCGCGGGTCCAGCAAAAATCATTTTTTAATCTGCATCGGAATTTCATAATAATTTTACATACGCATTTCCGATAATTTTTCACCATATTCATTGTACGTTTGTCGTCCTCCTATCGGACAGAGAGACTAGATAAGATAGATAGCTTTCTACTTTCCTATTCAAATTGCGTGTAAATTACCGAAGACGTAAAAGATTAACTTGGATGAACAAGTGAAACGATTAAGGATTAATGATTGAAAATAAAAATAAATTTGATATATATAGTCGTATAATAAATTTTTTAAAATATTATCACATTGTTCCGAAATGCCTGTCTTAAAAGATGTAATTTGTAATTGATGACCAGGAAGACGTTGACGTGCAACGAAAACGCAATCGCGACATCAACATCCTGGGCGACTAAAGAGAGACAAAGATTTATCGCCAGAAATGAGAAGAAGGGATAAGATCCAGCCGGGTAAATGAAGAGTCGCAAGCAAGGCGTCAGTTTGAGAGACCCTCTCGCGTTGTTATTTCTAAAACATCAACCGCGGCTGATAGTCAGAGGATAGAGGAGATCCGAGTAATGAAGACGCAAATGCGATCACGGTGGGAGATTTTCGAGGGCCGAAGAGACAAGAGAGGTTGGAGCCGGAGAAGGACAGGCGAAAGGATCAAGTGACGAAGAAACGGGGGAAGGGGAGTTGGGGGGGGATACGAGCAAGGAGGTCGTCGCACAGCTGGCACGCCGAATGTAATGTAACGAGGCGCTGCCCTTATCTCTTTGCTATTATCTCCGCTCGTTTTCATCGCTCTGGCTATGGCCAACGCGCGCGGCGCGTCTCCTGGCTGGGAGATATACAAAAGTATTATGTAGGCACTTACGGTATCGCACGGTGGGACGGGTGCACAACAATACAAGCTGGAATACCGTCCCGTCATCCAACGGTGCGACGGTGCGAGAACCGCTCGTGCGTGACCACGAGGCACCGCTTGCTTCTCCAATGGGAGAATCGAGTCGCACGACTGTCCGTCTCGTCTCTCCTCTGTCTCTTCCATGTCTCCCGTGTGTTTCGTGACTGCGCCCTGACGCGGGAGAGCCTTGGGCTTGGGATCTCCGGCACGGATATATGACGAATGCGAAAAGAACTTATTGTCCCGTCGTGCCCGGTTCAGCCCCCGACGTTGTCCGTCTCGCGGGCCACGCGAGCACGTCAGGGAAGATGCACGTCGCTTCCGGGAGCGACACGAACCACATCGCGACATGCCGTGGCAGGTCTACCGCGACCCGCGGTGCCTTTTACATGATGCCCGTATACGCGAATAGTTTATAATAGGAGATTCCGAGTATTTGTTGCGGTTAAACCTAATCGATTGGAGGAAACCCGAGGAGGAAATAATACCTTCGCGGAACCAATTATGGTTTCACTTCGTACGCTATTACGTGTTTATTACCTTCTACTTTAACTATATACTTCTCTTATGTGTCTAATCTTAGTACAATCGTACAAAAATTTCTTATCCGATAAAGTTTCGTTATGGACATAATTGAAATTACGTTTCTTGATAATAATACCAATTAATGTTAATTTTTTAATTTCATAATAGTTATGAAAAGAGCAGAAAGGATTCCATTTAAAATATTCATAAACGCGAAGGCGGAAGATAATTATCTCGTTCAAAGATAATTATCAACATTTTATATTATTATTTACCATTATAGAGTTAACATTGTATGCACATCGCCGCAAGTGGCAAATAAAATAATGACATTTGTGTAAATGAATATGACGTCTCAATGATAAATCATTCAAACAAACTTACTTTGGATATCGTTGACCTTTGGTCATCGTTTGCAAGGAAAGAGCCTATTTGCCAGCCTTGCAATGTTATTGCCATTGAACGACGGGTTACCTATGGTCCTTCACGATTGTTCTCCGAAATGAAACGTATTGATTACCCGTGCTCAATGAACAGCGGGCTCTCGTATCAGCCGATGCATCTGCCTCACTTGGTTCCTTTCTTCTTCATTCGATGACGACGATGACTCGTCATCTTCTGACAGAAAAAAGTAGATGCGAAGGAAGAGTGGGCGGGAGAGGGGGGGGAGGGTAGGGGAGAATGATATCCTCGTCTCGATGGCCCGTCCGCCCTTGATGTCGCCGCGATGAACGGAACGATCGACGGGGAATAATCATGCACCGATGATCTTGAATGCCTCCGATGACAATGAGGCGTCGACCCGACTCGATCACAACTCGTTTATGTCCGCATTATCGATTTCAGAAAGGTCGACAAAAGATTCTTAATTATGATACCGTCGTAGATACGCGTCGTAAACATCACGCTATCATTGCTTCACCATCTCTACTCGCGATAATTGCGGGGATGTACAAGTTGTGGAAAATAATTCCGAGTTAGAATCTATTCCTCCGATTTTTATGTGAGGCTTTAATACCAAAATAAATATACATATTGTGACAAACGAATTAAAATTATTTCTTTGTATGAGATTTTTCTTTACGTTAAAAAAAAGGAGGCATTAAGACAGATTGAAATCTTTTAAATTATTACAGCTGCGCGTGCGTCCAATCAGAATCTTTATATGCACGAACGGTGGCGGACGAGCGAAAAAGAGTTAATTCGTCAGGCACTTCGTGTTTTAGCGGAATGCGGCAACTGGATCGAATAGACGAATCGCGGGGCTATTAGAGCGTCTGCCGTGAGGACGGGCTGAGGGATTGCTTCGACAGAGCGATTACAGTGGTCGACGTGTTCGAATGGAAAAAAAGGGGGAGAAAGAAAGAAAAAAAAATCTGCGATACCAAACAACGGGTCGAGTCTACGTAGAGAGGCTGCCGGTGGGGTCGCGTTTTTCCGGGGTGAACTAATAGACTCCCGCCCGCTCGCTGAACTCCGCGTGCACCCTCTCTCACCCACTCTTCCTCTTCCTCTCTCTCCTTCCCTCGCTTTTCCTGCCTCCCTTGCGCTCACGCTCTCAAATAAAAGTTTGCCGTGACCCACCACCACGACACCTGTTGAACCGTTGGCCAGAGCTGGTTTTCCGGCCAAAAAAATCGGCAATTAGCGTATGAAGCCTGTCCATCAAGGCCGGCTGAAAAAGAGTTACGACGACAAAGGATAAAAGAGGGAGAGTGCGGCAGGCGCGAGAGCGAGAAAGGAAGGAGCGCGTCGGAAGGACGAAGCGCGAGACTGAATGCCGTTCATCGGGACCCGATCGCTCGTTTCACGTTGACGCGTGTCCCATAAGTCAAAAAAAAATATTTGACGGCGAAGAGAGTGGACCGTACGTATAAATTTGCTTCGCATGATATTTACGTGCTATCCCGTTTATGCGTGAATGAAGAATGATATTACGAGCTTGATAATTCATCGCGAACCGCTGTATAATCCTTAACGGTGCGCTGCTCGGCGAAATACCTTGACATCGAGAACACGGAAAAACGCGAACAAAAAAAAAAGCGGAACAATAACCGGAATACGTAAATAAATTGTAAAACCAGCCGAAGATAAATCGCTGGAAAAGGGGAAAACACGATCGAGCGAACTATCGAAAGTAATACAAGTACGATAAGCGTCACAAGGGGGATTATCGCGCGAACTTGTAGGCAAAATAAAAAAAAAAAAACCTCCGGCTTGTAAGGGTTTATAAATCGTGGTTAAACAGAATCGCGCGGGAGGGAGATAACAGCCGGCAGTTTGCGAAGCTGCAACGACGCGGTATATTCGACGAGCAGTAAATTCGCGAGCGTCCGCAATTTGGCGCGATCTATAGACATCGCTATCTGCATAAGGGACACTGCAGTCTGATTATGCATTCGGCCGGCGCGTAAGAGCGAGTGGAAGGGAAGAGTCGGACGGTGATTGACGGTTGACAGGATTGACTGACGGGCAGACGCGACCCAAAGGGTTGACGAATGGCTCTCGGTAGCCAAGCGAGCTTTCTAGCCGCAACTCGGTCCAGCGGTCCGCAGGAAATGCATCACGATCCGCGTCAGGTGCATGTCGATCTCCCATTGTACACACCGGCCGTGTCGTTATCTGTTTATCGCAAGTGTCCACGCTGGATCACGCAATTCCCAACCATTTCGCGTTTACCCGCAACGCGCAGATACAGAAGCGCGCGATACTTGTTCCGTGTTTATTTTACTGACCGATTGCGCGGTAACCAAAACAATACGGCGTATGGAGCACAATAAAACGATCTATCGAACGAGCTGATCGTCTACCGTGAAAAAAATGTTTGAAAAATATCTGAATGTTACGCGCTCCCGATGTTTGTAGGCATTTTTTCAGTTCAAAAAGAATCCCGAGTTCTTGAATGAAAATGATATAAATATGAATAATCAATTCGTCAATTAATTATTCAAACGTTATAGATTTTTTAACATTATAGAATTAAAGATTTAATAAATACAGATATTCGTTATTAACTCAGAAAACAGGAAAATAAAAAAATAATTGTCCCAAATTTTTTTTAATGGCAGCAGTTTTTCCGCAGCGATATAGTTTCTACTTCGCGAGTGATACTCGAGACGATTATACGTGCCGGAATTACAAGTAGTATCGATCTTTCGGTCGAATGGTCTTCGACGTACGAATATCTATTCGCCGAGCAACGTGAGAGAACCAATCGTCGTACGTTCGCAGCCTCGACGGCGATTCGCCAAGAACGGAGGTCGAAATGGAAATTTACGAGGCAGATTCCAGGATAAATGCTGCAGCGTACCGAACAGCTTTTAGGGCAATGGGTCGTGCGTTCTTTCGGAGTGGGAATCGGTCGTGCCCGCATTTTACGATTAACGTAGTGTTCTTTCGACTCCTTCGATGCGTTCCTTTCACGGACTCTATGGTAGCCAGACTATACCACTACATATCGCGCAAAATAAGTACATATGTACCCTTCGTTTTTCCGCCACCGCCGCAATTTCAGGACACCACCGCGCAAAGGTCAAATGTCGTGCGTGATCGATGGAACGAGCCGTTTAGCAGAATGCCATATTATTTCGTCACGTCGGAGAACAGAAGCTTCCGTATTTCATTCCCCGATTGCGTCGTAACTTTGCTTGTTTTCCAGTTAAACCATCGACACCGTTACACATAGTAAGATAAATGCTCGATCTAAATCAGCAACCAAAATGCGGGACCATGTACCATATTTAATATGTTGCGCGATAAAATATACGGTAAATTCCATTAGACAAATTTTACGTTTTTAGGTAAAACTCTTATATTATAAGATAAAATCAATATTAGAAAATTATATAAAATTTGATATTATACGTGTTTGCATAATTAAATATTTCACATCTTTATTTAATTTTTATGTTCAAGTTTTTATGTTCACGTTGTATCATAGCACATAATATATTATAAGGCCTAATTAAAGAACTAAAATTAAACAATAAGTAAGTGACAAAAATGATATTTTTATAATTGCAACAAAAACGTTTTAGTTTTTAGGTTGCGTTTTAATTCTAAAATATCATAATTTTCTTATATTAATATTAGCTGTGGCTGAAAATTCACTCGAGAAAATAAAAAATTTACTTACATTTATAAAACATTTTGAACACTTTATTTTATAAATAGAAAATGTTAAAATATAATAACTAAAATAACGTATTTAATATTAAGAAATCTTTTTAATCATTATTATCAAATGTTACTTTACGTTATTAAAATTTTAATAATGAAATCTGCATCACAACTGCAATTAGCACTTGAGTGGAAAATCAGGGTTAAATTTCTCAACACGTTCAATCAATAAAAAGTATCTTTGCAAGTGTAAAAAGAAAACTTGAAATACGACTTTACAATTCTGAGTGTCACGTTTGGCACTCATTTGATTCGCATTCTTCAATCGTCATCGTGTCTTATGTGCCGTACGCCTTTTCGAAGAATCATAAGACGCCGCAATGCCTCGCGAAGGCTCGTCCAAAGAAACGGCGCGTTCACGTCCCGCGTACGTGTTTACCCGTGCGTGTGCACAACGAGCGACAGCGAAGGATCCATCCACCCCTTCCGCGACCCTTTCGTATTTCCCAACCACCCCCAGGACCTGCGGCGCACCGGAAGGCGAGGGACGCGGCAGGGCCGCACGGGGCGGTATGTTTATTGCTCGAAGCTATCTCTTCTGGCGAGGGTGGCTGCCGCGTCACACGGGGTCATTTTCATAATTCGGCCGTTCGTATTCTCCGCGACCGCGCGGCCCGAATCGAACAACAGCGCGCGGCGGAGGCCGCGAGAACGCTTCTCGTTCTCGAAGTCTCTCTCTCTCTCTCTCTCTCTCTCTCTCTTTCATCTCTTCCTCTTACTCTTCTCCTACAACCATCTCCTTACCCTTCGCCTCCATCTTTTCAGACCTTTGCCTTTCTTTCTCTCTTTCTCTAGGTTGACTGCCTATCCTTTCCCCTACTTCTCCCTTCGACACCCACGAACCTCCCCCTGTCGTTATCTAGTGCCGTCTTCATGCAACACCTTTCTTCTTCTTCTTCCTAACTTTTTGTCCTTTTTCCCTGCGCGTTTCCACAGCCCACCCTGCACTTCTCCTATCTTCTGCCTGAATTCTTTCCCCTCTCTCGTATCACTGCAATTGTCCTCGGTCTCCCTGCGTAGCGGGTCTCGGTATTGACGCGACACCTTTCTTCCGCGGCTACCATCCTTTTCCCCTCTTTCTAAACTCGCGAACCTTTACACTTCTCTCATCTCCATCTCTCCCTTTCCTTACCTGTTCGTACGTTGATGTTGCGGTAGCAAGCTTGGGGTTCTCGATATACAATCGAGTTTGCGACGCGGACATCTCTTTCCGTCCGGTTCGTTTGCGTGACCGGGAAGGAGCGAAAAGGAAACGAAATGGGCGAGATGAGGACTGGCTCTCAGCATGGCGTCAGTGTCACCGCTGATCCATTGCTCCCCGTATACCGGATCGATGCGGACCAATCAACCGCTACCAGTCGACCATGTCGTGTCCCCGATGACCGGAAGAAGAAACGCCTCTTCAGTTCCTCGAGCGCGGAAGTTTTGTCTTCGAGCCCTCCGATATTTGACGCTTTCGGACGCGACTTGTTTCACGTTTTACGACACAAGTTGGATGATTTACGCCGCCGACGTCTATATTTTGGATCAGACTCTTTTTCCTTATTTCTCCCACTTTCGTCGATACCGGAGATAACAGGAAAGAATTAAGCGCGGCATGCAATAAGTTCGAAGTTTCGAGGACGTATATGTTAGAAATATCTGCCGTACTTAGGAAGTTTCTTTGTTTTCGTCGGCGGAAAACCTGTTTGGAATTCGATACAGCAGCCGAATACTTTATGTCTTTCGAGCGATGCCTTTAACCCGCGGTGTATCACGTCATGAATTTCCTCTCGTGAAAGGACTTCATAAAATGCTGAGGAATTCGTTTTAACCGGCTGTTTGTTACCTTGTCGAGCAGCCGGAATATTTATAATTCTATTATGAAAGATATAATCGACATAAAGGAATATCGCCTTTGGAATATCAAATAATCCTTGATTTCCAATAAAGCGAATTCAGACGCATACATACGTATTCTTTTTCGTGTTTCGATCTCGTCGCACAAGATCGGCTAGATAATTCGGGATTACGGTGCATTTCAGTGAAGATAATAACATAAGTAATGGAGATTGTTCCGAAACTAATTGAGATATGCACTTTGCTACGTTACCACGATCAAAGTCCTTGTAACACTTTGCGATCGGAGGCGAGAAATACGATCTTTACTTGAACTGCCAGCCAGCCGCTTTTATTCTCACGCGCGCGCGCTCGCGCGCGCAACGGTGAAACGCGATTAATGAAACTAATGCAATAATGATTATCCTTTTTACATGCGAAACGGCAAGAGATATGTAATACGTATTTTCATACGTCGCGCGATGATAATATTTTGAACGGTCTAAGTGGGCAGCTCGCGTAAAAAGCATCCGGCGCGTGCATCGCTTATCGCCAAGTCGATAAACAATCCCGTCGCGATGTGTAATCCCGAGCTTTTTATTTCTCACCGACGACGCGGAGAAAACCTGCAACGCCTCTGAGTCATACGCGTGGCGAGTTTATCCGCGTTCGCGCGCGCTCTCTGTATGACGTACCGGGACGGTGCTTAGCAGGTGCGACGTGAGATACGACGTTGTCGTAAGTAACGACTCTGAGCTTGCGCTGAGAAGAAGTTAACGGTCGCGCGAGTCGGACCGGCCGACCTTCGTTGACAATCTCTTCGAAGAGAGTCCGCGAGTCTACCGGGCACCATCGCGGAGGAGTCTTGCGCGGAGATATCGTTTAGAAGAATACAAATCCATTTGTTATACGTGTCGAGGCAGTCCGTAAACTGTATAATGCAATTTCATCGTAGTCATCGCTCAATGGTCCGTTAATTTCCTCGTGTGTCGCATTTGAGATGTATTTGCGCGTACGCACGCACTTTGTTTTAATCTACAAATTGATGTTCATTGATGTTAAAAATTTAAGAGCTCTAATAAAGATTGATTTTTTTTAAACTTGATTTGCCTATTTATTTCAAAAGACCCTGTGCATTCCCTGTGACAGTCTCTAATGCGTATTGGGAGCGACATCCGATATGACGCAGACGTCCCAAGTTACAAGAGTTCGCGACTTAAAAGAGAAGGCGAAAGAGAAGGGCGATAGAGACGGAATGAGAAGAGCGCGAAAGACCCTAGCGCTATATTAACCCTAATGGCTCGCGTGGATATAAAGCACATCCCGCGCATATACTAACTCGTTATTATTGCCGCATAAATAACGCGATAATCCTGCCGTGGCGATGGAAGTACGAGGGTTCGGCTGAAGCGGCCACGGAAGCTGCCTTCATAGCAACCCCCTGTCAGCGAACCAGCCAGTAGGAACGAAGGATTTTGCAGAATGATACTCGACTCTCTCTCTCTCTCTCTTTCTCTCACTCGGAAAGGCTGACTAGCTTAACGAACTTCAGTATTACGCGTTATGATCTTCACCTGTGTTCCGACGCACGTATACGCGAGCTATATGCATTAAACGCACTTTCAGGATTCTCTTCAAGTCGGAGACAAAGTGCAACAACAACCGCCATATTAGTCTCTATGCTGATTATAGTCTTGACTATCTTTTCTTAACGAGAAATCGTAATTTGTTCAATTATTTGTAGCGTAAGACGTTTCGATTATTTTGCAAGTTTCGCATTAAAAAATGTCTTTCTCGAAGGAACAAAGTACGCGCGGGAATAATCGATAACTGACGCATGTTGTAACCGATAAAGCCGGAGTTATCAATATCCAAAGAATTAAAAATGTTCTAGAGTGCTTTTGTTCGAATAATTATGGCGACGAAATTCACGATTGCACATCGGGGAGAAAGTCGGGTGCCGCGCTTTAAGCTTTCGCGGCGTTTTCTTGATATCGCCACAATAAAAGGCAAGTCGGACGTTGGAGCAAAGACAGCGAGCAAATGGGAAGGAAGCAGGTAGGGAGAAGGAAGGAAACGAGAAAGACGCGAAGAGAGATGGAGAGAGAAAGACGCTTCGTCGGGGGATGCTGGAGGGTTTGTTGGAGGCTCTCTGCCTTAGCTGGCAGGGCGTGCGTCAATAAGCGTCCATCAGCCGTAATGGCAGTGAGCGCCACCTCGGATGCATTTAGATGGCTGTTTAGCCCCGGTTGTCTCGGTGTGGCCTGAAATCTCCTCCCCCGCAACCCCCCTCGCCGCTGCCAGTCGAGTCTCGACTGTTGTACAACCCCGTAAGATCCAACGCCGTCGCCACC
This sequence comes from Monomorium pharaonis, assembly GCF_013373865.1. Taxonomy (NCBI): domain Eukaryota; kingdom Metazoa; phylum Arthropoda; class Insecta; order Hymenoptera; family Formicidae; genus Monomorium; species Monomorium pharaonis. The sequence continues at coordinate 28,727,844 of NC_050470.1, read as the reverse complement.
ACTCAGCCACCATCTTTTGTAGCCGGAGCTACCGGGCGCACCCGAGTAATTAGACAGTCCGGTACCATTTCACCGGTCCTTTTAATTAATTTGTATAAATTCTCGAGTAGAGTCGCCATTCTGCAACCCGGCCTACTTGCGTTTCTTACGGCGAGAGCCTCGCCTTTGACGTCGACCGACGGAACGTTTTGCCTTGAATTAGCGGAATTTGCAAAATGAAGAAGAAATCGTCACAGCTTTCTCTCTAGATGATTGTAATAAAAACGATAAAGTTATCTAGATATTTAACTACTTAATTCAAACTTGCTAAGAAATGTTATTCGTTCATATAATAATTTTAGCAATTTCAACACATCTAATTAAGCACCTAACAGTTTTAGGCGACGTGAACAATTTTAATAGAAAAAAAGATATCTCATACACGCTCTTAAAATTCAGAATTTAAATTCATTTTTAACGTCAAAACTCATGCGAGCTAAAGTTTATAGCGCAGTTCATATAGCGTTCCGCATTCGTATTGCCGTTCGCGCGCTTATTTGGCACCTCCCCGACTTTTTTCGCTTCTATTTACAACCCGCGGTTTTATGTCGACGAACAGAACCGAACGGAGCGATCATTCCATCCGCCTCCGTAATCTAGCATCGTTCCAAGTACGACAAATACGACAATCCACGCCTGCCTGCCTGCCTGCCTGCCATGGGGAACGAACTCAGCCCGCTATCTGGGTCCTTGTATATACCAGCGTGTTTTGAATGGTTCTCTTTTTCGTTCATATGTCAACGTGCTGTATATCGTCGAACCCGATGGAACGTCCAGGCCGCCGCAATCGTCTTCCCTGCCTACACTCACAATCAGAATGGTCGTAAAGTAGATATCGCGAACCGCCGAAAAACCGTCCCGAAAACGAGAATTCGGCCCCGCCGCCCGCCGGCCCCGGTGCGGTATACGCTCTCTCGCAGACGCGGTATATGCAAAAAAGCAGTCGGCCGAGAGGGCTGCAGGATCGCCGCCGAGCTCGGACTCGAGGATTAAGGACATTATTAACGGGCGTACCGTGGACCGACATACTTACGTCCGCTCGGAATGCCTCGCGATAAATACAACGGTGGCTGCCGAGCGACGGGCGAGGGGCCTGCCGCGAGGGGAGGAACAGAGAGGGGGGGAAGGGGGGTTGGCGTTTAAATAAAATCAGCATTTTATGTTACGAGGGCCGTTCTTCGATCGAGGCGGAGCACGCCCGCGTACACGGGCTACGCCAGCCGCAGCAGCGGCCGTCCGTCTGTCCAGCCCGGGACGACGAGTTTAATGGTAATGATCCCTAGTCTCAACTTAATGGTATTTACATTTACTAGAAGTCAACGGCCGATTTGGAAAGAGAGAGAAAGAGAGAGAAAGGGAGCAGATGAAAACACAATTATAAATCACGTCGGACAGAAGAGGCAGTCACGGCTCGTGAGGAGGGAATGAGAACCGGCGACGAGTGAGAGACGTCGTTGTTCCTGCTTTTTCTTTTATCTCTCGTCCCTCTTCTCTCCCCCCCCCCCCTCCCCCTTTCAGCTCTGCTTCGACGAGGAAGAAGGAGAACGCGCCGGGATAAGGGCCCGGGCTAATGAATGCTGACGCGTTGCACCGATCCCGCAGTCACCAAAAAGAAATTCGCCGGCTCCGCGGGCCGCGTGTGTATACCGCGCCGAGGCTCGATCGCCGGTGTAACTCGAAGTAAATGTGAGTCGTAACGTATGCCGTTGACGTGGCCGCCCTGTTGGACGGCCGCGCCGACACTAAACAATCTGATGGACCACGATATCCTGCCACCGACGCGTCATCGGGACGAATCTACCGCGAGCTCGGCGAAAATCGCCCTCTTAGGAGACAGAGTCGTCGTGTTCGTAGATTAGCGCGTGTCTGATATTTTTAGACCTGTTGACGGCTCGCGATTAAGTAGGAATTTAATGAACGGTGTAAACAAGTTCCCTGGTTTGACAGCCGCTGAATAGACTATTCAAGATAACGACGAGTGGCGAGATAATATGCCGGAGAAATCGAGAGCTTCTCTCACGAGCTAATTTAGAATTATCGCGACTGCTGGCGGAGCATTCATAAAGTACTCGTGGAAAGAGGAAAGGACGGTGTCCCTATCGAAGGACACCAGACTTTTCTAGTTTCCCCCGTGCATCAGGACCCCCCTCCCTACCATCGGAAGGAGACGCGGTAAAATTTTCATCCTCCAACCTCGATATCGATACTCGAAATATACAAGCGTGTGTAGTCGACCACGCCATAGCTACGAAATATTAGACAAGAGGTTCGCGGCTTGGGAAGGTATCGGATGGGCAGTGCCCGGGCTGGATACAACAAAGTTGTGGCTGCAGCGATGATTTAGTCCCGGCCTTAATGGAGCTATAAATACTAGCTTTTCGATAGCGGAGGATGAGAATGCCCGGGTCCCGTCCTGTACGATACTCGGCAGGACCGTAGGGTCTGGATTTTGCGTCGCGGTTACTTCGCAGATTAGGAAGTAGCCTAACGGCGATCTCGAAATTCGCAAACGATTATCTATCTCGCGAGGTAACTTCGCATATGTGTTGTATTTCTCAGCGATTTTGCGAATAAACTGTAATCGGTCGACGGTACTCCGCTTTCCTATCTTTGGCTTCCATCAAATTACAAAATTATCGAAATTTAATTCTTACAATATTGACATTAAAAATTCTTGTACTAAAATAATACAGTTTATAGGTAAGTAAAAAAAATAATAGTTTTCGTACGTAATTTTTAAGATCTGTAAATAAAATATCTATATATTATTATTATATCTTATTAAATACTTAATGTTAATTTTTATTAAAAATATATGCTTCCACAATTTATTTTTAATTCAATTAATTTGTGTTACTTTCTGACAACTATCTTATGTTAAATTAACAGAAAAATTTAGATAAATCGTTTGGGGCGTGCTAAATTTAACAAAAAATTGTTTATGTACAGCAGGAAACAATATAATATTAATAATAAGTTTCAAGTTTTTTAACTTATATCTTTCATTTAATTAATTTGCTTTAATTATGTTTAATAATAAAATTACGTTTAAATTTATATAATATGATTAACTTAAATTTAATTTTACTTAATCATATTATATAATTGCAGAAGGTTCTGATTTTAATAATTAACTTTAAAATAAAATTGATTTCGCATTGTAAGTTTAGAAAAGTAGATCAGTCGTGATTCGATAGGACATTTTTTATCGTAAATGGCGTTCGCAACCATTTGAAAAGATCCTGCAAGCGAAGCTTGGCTGCCTCGTCAAGCGCAAACATTTTGCACTTATCTCAGCGGCCGTAAATATTGCTCATAGAATATTACGGGGCCATAGATCTCACCCTGTGTCATCCTCACCCTCACGCGGTGGCGGTATTCGAGCCTTTATCGAATAAACGACCTGCATAATCACCATCCCTTCTTTCTCGCAATCGCTCTTCTTCTCATCGATCTCCTTCCCGCGCTCTTCTCTTCATTTATTCGCAATATCGCGCGCACGCAGCCTCCCGATAGAAATCCGAATATTAATTTTGTATCGCTACAGATCTAAAGTTTTGTAAAGTTTACAAGGTACATTTTATGCCTGCTAAATGTGTTCCATTAAACGAGAAAAGTACTATGTCTCTAGGCCAAAAAATTACAATTTTCAACATCAAAATTGCATACCTGATGCAAATTTTAAGATTTCGTAATTATAACGACATCGCAATTGACTAATTTCCAACTTATCAGACGTCTAAAATTTTTTAATACAAGATGAATCTTTTGTAGTAGAAAAAGGATAGAAGAAATAAGTGATAGGGGGTGGTGAACATGCACACACACACAAACATACACAAACATATACAGAGGAGTAATTAATGGAAAGATTAAAAAGTCGAGGAAGCCGAGTACCGGAGTCTTCGAGTACACAGCGCCCGGATAGTCGTATCCCGCGTATAGCAACGGGATGCGTGTGTATGTGTATATGTGTGCGCGTATATCTACGAGAGAGTAAAGGCGAGGAAAGATGCTGCACGGTAATTAATGGCGGAGCGAGTTTGTCACAAATCACGTGACTCGTCCTATAACTCACCGAGCATACCGTACATTTAAATAGAGCCCGATAGACCGAGACTACCTTCGTGATACCACGGAGTACGCGTCTATTCCTACGACATCAAAAACGACATGTTTGATGAACAGCGGGATTCGGCCTTATATCAAGTTTATATAACTCTTGCGCAACCTTTCTGGCGCTACCGCAAGCAAAGAATATTCATGTCTTCTTGTCGTCTCGTAAACACAGAAATAGTTCCTGTCTTGTACGCATTTTATATTCTTTCTTTCAAAATTACAACTTTGCCGTTATAATGATACAACGGTAAAACAAAACTGTCGCGCATTTCCGTTTAAAAGGACATTCATCGTGATACAAAGATACTTCTTAAAGAAAAAAAGAAAAAGAATCTTTCATTTTTATTTCAATTTCTTAATCCATTCCATATCGCTATATCGGAATAAGCTAATCTCGTCAAATGATATTGCGAACGGCTCCGCGCCGTTCTTTTACGTTTATCTATAACCCTTGGTACGCCGTGTAGAACCGCACTGGGAATAAAAGCCTTAATATACGTGGAGTAAAACGTGGAGTTCTGCCCACAGACGGCTAACGACAAAATTCCTCATCGACAGTTCAGCGATTCCGAAGTCGGCGGTAAATAATCGCCGCCCATACGAGCGCGTAACATGCCGATATCCGCCTCGAGGCTGGCCCGTGAATTTACAATAATGGAAATTACACGGTCGAGTACTTTGCATAAATTTCTCGCGGGACTGCGAGGGTTACTTTTGACAATGTAAGATATTGGCCGCGATAAGTACGACTTACCCGTGATTGCGGCGCACTGTGAGGCAACGCGACATGAAACGTCCCTGATTACGAACTAAGGACCACCGAGACACTTCATATTTTAGATCCGCGGGATGTTGGCGCGCTGTTTAGATACGGGGTTCGCCCATCGCCGCGAGAGATAACGCGTACATATTGATATTGAATATATTTCGTGGGTTAGATACCACTACGATATTAGTGTTTATTGCTACCGGTATCCCCCGGAACCTGTTCGGCCCTTTTACCGCGCGGATCGTGAATTAACCATTCCCTAAGCAGAAAGAACGACGAGGATCCTGAACGACGGCAATGGGTTTCGAAGCGATCGATTAAAAGGATGTGTTTATGGCGCGAGAGATACCTGTACGCGTACCAGGAATGACGATGATTCCCGTGAAAGTGGTGCTCGATAATCCCTTGGGAAAGGTATTCAAAAGGCTGCTGCTATTTGTCATCTCAAACAATGACATAACACTAAACGTAACGAGTTTGGTTTCAAAGAGCTGCGACATTAGAGGAATTTAATTCATTCTATATAAATGGAATCTCGGCGGCGCAATCCGGTTTGAAGAGTACGACGAATTGAGTTACTGTGCGAGAGAGGGAGGGAGGGGGGAGAAAAAAAAGAATGCAACGCAAACGCAACGGTAGGACTCTCGCGACTGCTCTCGGCTACTTGTCGCCTGTACGGCCATTGTAGCCGGACCGCGCATAATACAGCCATACCATGGCGATAAATCGACTTGGCACGAAAGTGATTGTAATAGAACTTACAGGAAACAGCTGTTACAATGCACGTCGTTAGGTAGTACCGTCGCTTTACGATCGCTGCGAGTTAAATAGTTTGTTATTCTTAGACTACAAGCCGGAGTAATAAACAACAGCGATAATTGTGATAAAATCTACTTTATCGCTCGCATTAAAGGTACACGGTAATACCGCGATTACAACTTACACACGCGCGCGCTTATCTTTGATCTGGGACTGAATCATTTAAGACAACCTAGGATGTGGACCTACGAGTTTAAGCGATAGGACGAATCTCTGAGAGGCCGGCAATGACACGCGCTTCAAATTTATCGCCGAATCGAATTAAATTTCTTCGAGTCTAGATATTTTCCGGAAAAAAAAAAGATCTTTATTCGTTCATTTTCTGTCTGCGTTTATCTGCCGCATGAACGATTTAAAATTTAATATTATTCTAAAAAGTGCCATATCAACATTACGTTTGATGCAAATATTAAATTGTGAACTCGAATTAAATCATTGCAGCAAAGTCATCGTCGATGTCAATCCCTGCTGCGAGGAGCTCGCGATAAGCTCGGCTTATTCCGTTACTCCACAGGTCTTCGTGCTCGATGAGGCGTTCGCGAGCACATATTTTCGGCGTCAGGCATGATAACCTCTATAGACAATAGAGGGATAAGTCTAAGTGAAAGAGAAAGAGAGAAAGAGAGATGCGCTCCGCAGGCAGGCGGACAGCAGATAACGCGGTACCGCCCGACACACATCCATCTCGCGCGGTCTGTAATTATCCACGTCCATGCGAAATAATATACGAGTGTAAGGGAGAAAGAACGAACGCTGTACGTACGCGCGAGAATCGCGCCGCAAAGTCTTATACTTCAGGTGAAGGCGTTCGCTATGATCCTCCCTACGCGGTGGAGAATCACATAAATCCAGAGAGGCGGTAGCCTTCCCCTGCTTCGATCTCTTCCTATTATCTTCCCTTGCCGTGGAAAACATTCTACTGTAACCATCGGCTCGCGCTCCTTCCTCTGTTTTGAAGATATTAGGATTCTGCCGCAATTTCCTGACAAATGTAGCGTGCGTCGGAAAATTTTACGCGATTCATTTAACTGCGCGAGGAAAAAAATCTTTATTATATCTTTTGCGAACGTTTACGCGAGAATAATTAAAATATTTACGGTCGATTCTAAATTAGCCCGCTCACAAAAGTAAAGCTAACGTTTCAATTAGATTTGACATTTTGCCTACAGAGTAACGAAGTTTTACTGAATCTACGATAAGAACGTTTTTGTTGAAATATTCGAAGATTTAGCTATAAATACAGATCTGGAAATAATTTTGTTGAACAATTCAAATAATTATGAAGAACGCTTAAACATAACAGGTAATTATTTTTGCTATTGATAGCTTAACAAAATTATTTTTAGATTTTTCAATGCTTTAACAAAGCTTATTCTTTCCGTGTAGGCTAAGATTCTTTATTTTCGTATCTATTAATCAACTGTACATAACAAATATAATCCAAAATAATATAAAGCAACAAATAAAAATTAACTTTAATGGCTCGGAGCTATCCCAAGATTAAAAAAAAAATTGACTAAAAAGCTATATTAAAACAGTATGCATCATAGTAATCAATACTCTCTGACGTCACAGCAATTTGCATCCATTCGATCACTTCAGTCATCTCATCGAGGATACGTCCGCTGTATCACGGCGCGCAAAGCTATGGTAATTCCAACAATTACGGATTTTCCTGATGATTGTCATCGTTAATTTCCCAACGACAGAGAGTAACGCGTCGTTATCGTTCTATCTAATGTACCGGGTGAGCGGAGAACCGTTTCCAGGACTAACGGCAATGTCGCCGGTCCTTAAAAATCGCGGAGAATCCAGGGGACCTCCGCATCCTCCCTCCCCCCTCTACAGGAGGGAGAGCAGAACGGGTAGAAGGCGAGTACTCGGACGGCCTCGATCAACGATCAATCGTGAAACGGCCGCGATTATTTCACGTCAGTTTAATTAGCACGCGGCGCCGGTGCGCCCGATAAAACTCAACGGAGAGAAGCAGCTAGGCGCACTTATCTCACGGGAATCTGATTTATGGCGAGTGACCATCGCGCACACGCGAACGCGCCGCGCGTACACGCGCGTGCATCTCTACGTGGACGTGACAACGGAGCGCGAGTGTCGACCTGCTCGTGCGTGTAGAGCGGGGGAGGAGGGGGTCATTGGCGCATTATAAGCAGCACATATAAGCGATGAGAATAGAGGGTTCGGGGGAAGGAGGAAAGGAAGGACAGTCAAAGAATGAGGAGAGTGAGAGAGACAGTACTCCGGTTATGGGACACCGTCACCGATCGAAGGGTAGTGCCGGAGGATCAGAGGGAGGAGGGGACAGGTGAGGCCTCCGGTCGCTGACCTGTCACCTCGTCCGCGTCACCTTTGCCATGAGTCGGAAGACTCATTCTCGACTTCGTATTCCGCGTTAGCTCGCGCTCGACCGTCCGTACGCGGCATCGATAAAGCATCGCTACAGTTCGAACGTCATGAGTTCGCGGAGTTGGATAATAAGAGGACGATCGACAAAGGAAGGCAAACGCTCGCGAGGCGATCGAGGCCATTCGTGAGCGAGCGCCGCATTGACGGCCGGGGCTCTCTCGTTGAGAGAATGATCACGGCGACGTCCGTGCGGATAAAGAGCCTTTCAGAAATAAGTAATCTTGATCGTCAGTCTATCATTTATCAATGCGACGTCTCGCGGCTATATCTCGCGCAACAATGGCCGTAACTTGCCTCGCGATTACGTTTCTAAACTAAATCGTTATAGCGTCTTGCAATAGTGTCTCGTTATTACTGTTCGCAGCAAACTTTCAACAGAGACGATCAAGAAATAAAATGATCTCTAAATGACGATGTAAATAAATCATGATAGTATTTATGTCATAAATTTGTTCTGTTAAGCTAAAGATTATAGTCTTACGTGGTTATAAACGTTTTTACCTTTTTATGCGGTCGATGTCGTATTACATCTCAGGATAACTATTTCACTTACATTATTTTACTTTAATGGTAGCTGCCTGCTTATCACCACGTGACGCGGATCGAACACACATTTGTGGTCTCGGAATTCTTCGCATCCTCGTCCTATCATCTCCCTGCTCGCGCCATCTCTTAGGCCGCCTGTAAACTAAAAGGGATCCTTCGCGATATAAAGAGAGAAATACATATCTGTACGTGGTCGCGCGATACGATTTCTTCGCTCAACCGTCATTGAGATTCGAAGGACGCGCGGTCATCATGCCGTCGGCCGTTGAGGCACAATCTTGGCACAATCATCAGGAAGCAATAAAAAGAGAGCGGCGCATTATTGCGCGGGGCCCGATCGCTTCCCAAGACTCACGATGAATGATTTATGTCCCGCATGTGTGTTTCGTCATTAACTGTCACATCTCGGGAAACTGGCCAGAGCCTCCCGGTCGATCCCACGTCGCCGATAACGCACGCGTGCAAGCGCGCGGTATCTCGTTACACAATGACATTTGACGCGTACAAACCGCGAGCGATAAAATTAGCATTTGACAAGGCAGCATTGCTTAACGAATGATTAATTCGCCTACGTGATATTGCGCTCCCTCCCTCTCACTCTCTCGGCAACCGCGCCGCCATTCCTCCCCCGTCTAAGCGCGTGTCGCCGCCACGCCACCCATTCCTAGATTGCATTCGCCGGATACGACGCACAATCAAATCCGTTCCAATATTACGCGACAAACTGGTTTTCGCAGCTGAGCCGACGACAGACTCCTACGATCCGCGCCATACAGTCGGCGATTGTTTGTACTCGATTTCTACGCTGTGTAATGGCCGCGGTCCGCCAGGTCTCGACCCTGTCCACTTACGCTCCCATTGTTGTAATGCACAAATGTGCGGGTCGTGATCTCGGCGCCCCCCTCCCCCCTCCCATCGTGCGGATTGTCCCCCTCGCAGGTTCTTCGAAGGATTAGGGTCAGCGATCAGCCACTTGTTGCCCGTAATTTTTTTCCACCTTACAGAATCGCGACTAGGCCCGCTATTCACGCACGACTGACTTCGTGCTTCCTTACTACGGTTTATTATATCTTGATAATACACGAATTCTTAATTTGCATTTTTCCTTATTAAAATTTCTCTTGTACGTTACAAATGAACGAGAATAGAAATCAATAAATGTAGTATTTTATAATTTCAAATTACTTTGATAAATTTGTCATTTTGTGTCGCACAAGTGCTTCGATTATTATAATGCATTTACTAAAGAGATGTATCCTCGTATTTTCTACTAACTACTTCAACGTCTCTATTAATGTTCTCTGTAGAATTTTGCTTGATTTAATTACATGCAGTTACGCATTTAGCCGCGCATTCTTATACAATCTCCATCTAAAAATTCTTATTCATGTTCTTGGCCGGGACTTAGCTACACACTCGCGAGGAATTTTTTTCTGTTAGTCTAATGCAACGTCAGCCTGCTTGACGTAATAAAGTGATCTATCCACCTCGATCCCCCCAGGGGATGAAACGACCACCGTGGAAGAAGATCGAGGAAGATCGTGCCAGGCCATGTACCGGAGTCTTTCGCTCGCTCTCTTCTTACGTCAAGCCCCTCTTTCTCGCCCCTCTCGCTTTCTCTCTCCCTTTCTCTCTCGCTGACTGAGACGTCAACCCCCACCCTTCGACCTCTCGGCACGTAACCTTCCTACCTACTGCATCTACCAAACTACCGATCCTCCAGAAAGAAGAGGGAAGGCAATTTGTCGGTTCGGACGATGCGTATCTTACGCAGCGCCTCCGTCTATGGTCTACGTAATGTGCTCTCATCTTTCATCCTCATACGCCTTTTCAGTCGAACTGTGAATGAAAATAATCGCGCGTCGCGGCGGACGACTTCTATCGCTGGAAGAGCATCAAGCTTCCGAGATGCTTGAATCTATCTTGTCATCTTAGTGTCTCGATGTCTATCAGGAACGCGAAAGAGTAACGAAATTTACACGTAAAATATTGCTGAATCTTTGCAAATTCATAATTGCTGGAAAATATATAATTAAAAAGACTAAAATATAAATCTGAATAATCAATAGAGAATCTCTTTCCCTCTCTCTCCTTCTCGTTCGCATGTGCGCGCGAAATATTTGCCTGTTACAAATTAAATTTATGTCTTCAATTTAATGCCTTGAGCAAAAAGAAAGTTATAAATACAGTTAGATAACCGATAGAGATTGTTAACGTGATACTATGCAAAAGATGGACGCACACAGGTCTTAATTATGTAATAAATCCTTTTTACTGTCGCTAGATAAAAATATCGTTTCGATAACGGAAGACTGTGAATGAAATCATTGAACAGGAAAACTCTTTGACTTGAAGATCGCAGATAACGCAGAGAGACTTGAAGAACTTACGAATCAAGATTGCAACGCGAGTGTCGTTACCAATAGCAATGACTATGAAAGCGGAGGTTAGACGTAGCGATGCGCCGTTCTCCACGGCGGCGGCGTGTTAATCCTCGACTATATTCGCGTCACGACGACGGAGCGGACAACCCGGAGGGATCTACTCGAGTGAGTTCTCCATTGAGCGATCCCGGCGCGGCGCGACGCGACGCGACGCGGCGTCTCGAGGTTCGCACCGAGGGGCCTTGAATCTACCGGCAGTGATTTGCCAAAAAAGAAGAGGCCTTCTCAGCGCGCGCTGAGAGAAGACAAGGGGCAGGGAGAGGAAGGGAAAAAGGGAAGAAGACGAGTAGGAAGAAACGACGCTTGTCAAACGCGACCGCGGACACCGGTGCGCCGCGGATATAATAAAGATGGCGATATAGGAGTCATAATGTAGTGGTGTGCTTGCGATGCACCGGTGCACCGTCGCGCATTCCGACGCTCCCACGAGAGAGAGAGAGAGAGAGACAGAGAAGAGGAGAGGAAAGACGAGGCTCGAGCGAGACAAGACGGGGGGGAAGCGGCGGGGCGGTGTCGGAGAAGGCAGCGTCGTCCTCGTCAGCCTCTCACTCACGCGCTCGGGGCCCCGAGACAAGCCCTTACTAATGGAGGAAATAAATTTCGGATTAAATCGTAGCCCGGCTACTTTATAAGGCTGCTTGCTCTCGCCCGGATGGCGAGGTGAGGTGCATGTGTGACGCCATGGGCCCCTCCTGACATCCATGGACGGTCCACCATGTTCGTCGAACGACGGCCACCCGCCCCCTCTTTCCCCGCCCTCTCCTTCTTTCTCTCTCTCTCTCTCTCTCTTTCTCTCTCCCTCTGTTTCCTTCTTTACTCTCCTTTTCACCCTTCACCATGGCTATGGCTTCGTCGTGTCCGCGTGTCTTTCCCTTCTCTCCTTCGTTTCTCTACTCTCGCGTCTTCCGATCCTCCGTCTGTTGCCGTCTCCCCTTCCCCCTCCCTCTCCCTGTGCGCACGTAGATGAACGATCAACGTCCATGTGAAATGGAATACTCGCGTGTTGCTCCTGAACACGTGTACGTGCGCGATAATACGAAAGAGAGTGTAGCGGAAAAAGGAAGAGATGGTAGAAGAAGAGGAGGTGAAGTAGGAGGAGATGTAAGACGAAGGAGGTAGGATACAGAAGGGGGGAAAGTGGTTAGTGGGGGAGGATGACGGGACGGAGGAGGGGGGGGGGAGGGAGGAGGGGCAGGAGGGACCACGCTGCGCTGTCCTCCATAAATCTATCAGCCGCGGTTGTATAAATACGACTCAATGAGGCGGCCGTGAATCACCCTGACGTGCTTCATAAGTCCCGGGAGTTTATTAAACCGGCGGGCATTTCTCATGTCGGGGGATAAGATCAATACGGCCGCGCGCGGCCACGGTTGCCCCTAACCTCCGCGGGATCCCTCCCTCGTCCCTCAACGTCTCCCACTTCCCCTCCCCCTCCCCAAACTTGTCCAGTCTCACGGACCTAAATAATAAGGTAAATAATAGGAAATAATCGCCGGCTATCGCGTGAGCACGCCGCGGGACTCTCTGCCTCTCCGACGTGCTGGTAACGCTCACTTTGTTCAGAGACGCGACCGGACTAGGGGGCACGTTTCTCACAGTCTCTCCCCCCCCCCCTACCGGGGGGGCTATTCCTCCTTCTGCATTACCGTGTCGCGATTGCATTAAACTCGCAGCAACGCGCGCGATTGTTTCAGGAGTAACGCGTTTTGTTCACTTTAAAGTCTCGTTTTGAAGGTGGCGACCTAGGAATTCGGCCTGACAGCGTAAGCCGAGCGAGCGGACGCGAGAGCCGAGAGCGAGCCGCGCAATTCCAAACGCATAAATCCCAATTGACGCGCGCCTCAGTAACGAGGATATAACGTACAAGCATTCTTCGAAAGACGTCCAGTCTTACTGGCGACGCCAGAAGTTCCTACAGCGCTTACAACGTTTTTTTTTTTTCTTGCAAAACTCTGTAAAAGTTTGTATATACAGTCGCGGGAATACGCGAAATCCGAAACAATTAAAAAGACACAATTCTATTCATCTTTAAGTTTCGATCCACATATTTTGAATTATATTTATGGGACGCTTTTTCTCGGATTTCACTCTTTTGTTAAATACATGGTCAAACGTAGAAACGCGATTAGTCCCTCTTAAGAAATGTAAAATTACACGCGTCTATTCGCAGTATGACTCTATTTTTGCGCGACTCGCGCGAGATGCACAGATATTTCTAATTGCTACGTAGCGTTACCGGAGATTGAACGGCTTAAGGCGGGTTGCGTAGAGAGACAAATGGCCAATGGAAGACTCAGGAAAACAAGAGGCGGCTATGTAGGTGATGGCGCGGGTCGGAAACTATATTCCTTACCCGGAATTGAGGGTTTAATTCGAATCGCTGCACGAAATCGCGCCCTCCTTTCGATGGTAACGCGGTCTTTAATTAGAGACCGATAAATTCTGACTCGGTAACCTCCCCTTTCTTCGGGATGTCAGCCTCTTTCTCTTTTCTATTTCTTTCCGTTCCCCAAGACGCAAGAGTGTGTGTGTGTGTGTGTGTGTATGTGTCCAGTCGGTTGACCGTGGAGCTGAGAAAGCGTGACGGCGGCTCACCTCCGATTTCCCACTTGTGTCCTTTTTTCCCGATAATTTTGATCACGAACGGCGAAACAGCAAACGTGCTTTGCCCTCGTTCATTCGCATTCACATAATATAGATGCGTTCGTTGTGGGCGTCGCGCGCTGCACGCCCGTATACAGTTGTTTCGGCGTCCGATTATCTACTCGGCAGCATCGGCAAAGTTGTGATTTAGTATTTTCCACGCCGTTAATTTATTGCCAAGCCTACCACGTTACGGTTAAACATAGTTCATTACCGCGAGCTGTAATTAAAGCATATAATAACGAGTCGTAACCCTCGAGGCCTCCGCTCTTGTAAATCTTATGGCCGACAACCCCGCTCGCTCGCTCGCCAGCCCTCACCTCGAGCGCCCTACTTTGAGATCCGCGAAGAAGGTGGGAAGACTAGTCTAGCGAGTCAAAAAGAAAGAAAGAAAGAGAGAGGGGAAAGAAGAAAACGCAGAGAAAGGGAGAGAAGAATCGCAAAAAAAAAACTCGAGCAAAAAAGCGCGAAGGAGGAAGTTGGCTCGTTGAAAGCGAGGAAATAAATTAATGAACTCCTAATCAAAATGATCGTTCTATTTGCCCTTTGTTCTTTTACTTACTTATGTGACGTGTTGAAGTTTCTGAACGTCGAGTAATCGCGCGTGTCGCTCGCGTTATTCATTTTAATCCCATTCTAACGGTATACAAAGTAATAATATTATAACAAGAAGCAAATTAATTTCAAGCGAATTACGCAGGATTAAACAAAAGAAATACCAGTACACAATTTATTAGCTCATATTTAAATTTCTAAACCTTACTATAAATCGTCTCGTGAGAAAGAAGGAAACAGTTTCATCTATACTCTCATAGAAATCTGAAACAGTCGTAAAAATTTTATCATCTATAATGTCGCGAATTCTCTTCTAATCGCCGCTTCTAATCGCGAAATTCTGACGAAAAAGGGAATTTATACTACGAAGAATTTAATTCTGCCTCCTTCAATAAGTGGCATAACTTCGTCACGATCGATTCGGTGTTCTCCATTTATCTGCAGGACGAAGAATGAGATTATCGGTCGCATAAACGAGGAGGACATGTAAACGTGCGATCGTCCTGGATACGCATCAACGCAACGCCGCCACGCCGTGCAGGGAGATGCAGAAAATCGCTAGTTGGCGATTTACCTCCGTCCTCTGGGGCTTTAACGCGATTCGTGCTATCCATGGATGAACACGCTGCGACGTGTTGGCACGAAAGGCGGGGGGGGGGGGATGTCTGGGATGGTGGCTGAGTTCGGAAGGAGGATGAGGAGTAGATGGAGGTTGAATGTTTCTTCTAGGAGCCCGCCGCGCGATTTATGGAGCGAAGTGACGGGAGGTGTTTATTGTGCAGCATCTGTTACGTTACTCTGGCTCTGCAGACCCTCCCCCCCCCCTCACGCTCTTCCCGGCCCTACTCTCCCTCTTGCTGCCACTCTTTCTCGCTCTCCTACCCTTCCGCTGGCAGCTTTCTTTCTCTTTCCGCCGTTCACTCGCTCGCTCGCTCGGTCGCTCGTTCGCTCGTTCGTTCGTTCGTTCGTTCGTTCGTTCTCCAAGCTCTCACAGGTTCACGCCAGCCCGCCGTCATACATACAACAGACGCCCTCGATTTATAGTTTTGAATTAGATGGAAGTAAAGGAAAGGTCGCTGGTTGCCGTTGCGTAAATTTCAACAACGCCGAGTTTTCGACCTCTCGTCTCTCCCCCCTGCCCGCTCGCCGCCGTTGGGATTTCCGCACTTTCGATCCGCCGCACGAATTCGCGCGACAATTGAAAAAGCTAATTGTCTTTGCTTAATTAAAATCCAGTCGTTATCTCGCGAATGCATTTAATCATGCGTATCGCGCGCGGGCGTACCGCTGCCGCCGCGTTAAAATTTCGCTCGTGCGGTTTTGCAGATGCAGCCCCCTTGATAAAAACATAATTATGAAACGTAGGAAGGATACGCGCGCGGCGTACCGCGGCGACCGTCTTCCGACCGACAGCGACCGCACCGAGCGGCAAAGGTGTAAATCTGCCCCGGAGTAGCGACGTAGGAAAACAAGTTGTCACCGCCGGCTTCCACCTCCTTTATCTCGACAGCGGACGAGTTTTTACATCTGGACGTGCGAATGTGTCGCCGTATCGAGATTAGCGGCAACGTCGTCGGGCGAGAGTGAAGACTTCTTAGCTACTTGGACTTTCGATACATCAAACATCGGCCTTCTTTTCGTACCGAACGAGCGACGCGTAAAACTTGGTACGGACAACGTTGTGCTTGTTGTCCCCAATTTTAGCCAAGAGGAATTATCGAACGCTAAATCCGATGGCAGCCGTTGAAGATTTATGTCGAAGACGTGAATCAATCACGGATTGAAAACAAAAGATTGCGACATTTTTATTGCGAACGCGACATAATTTATGTCGTTTTTAATTTATAAGTGTAATTACAATACGCAGTCGATCTTTAAGCAAAAACCAAACAAGTTGATTTTTTTCTTCAAAGTCTACATCAAATTATTTTCTGTCAGTAACGTCGCCTCTTGAACAATTTTGTAAAAATCAAACAGAAAACGAGAGATATAAATAGGTAGTAAATATAATATTTGTGACAACAAACGAGTTCATAGAAAAAAAAAAAAAAAAAAAAAAATAGAGATATATAAAAATATTTTCACGCGGCAACCGTTTCAATGGTACGCAATATGCACCACTTGACACGAGTACTACATTGTTCCATTACAGTTTTATCATGTTGCGATACCATCCATTTACGTTAACACTTAGCGTTATAAAAATTAATTATATCGATGTTACAGCCGATTGAGCACGTTTCGAGGGTTAAATCGGTTATAGGATTATATCTCGCGCCTACCGTATATAAATACACACGACTGATCTTCTATTTCTATCGTTGTCAACAATTGCACCGCGATAAAAAATGTTATTCACTTGTCGACGTAGACGCGACGAATTTGGCCGAATGCTATAATTAGCGGTTTCACGCTGATAATTGACCGTCCGAGCGGGAGCATTCAAACGAGATCTTAATGTAAGGCGAACAAGGGTGAACCACCTGGTGAGAGAAACCGCTCGCGTATCTCGCCGTCTGCGTTGCACTTTTGCGAAACGCTAATTGGTCGTCAAGAAACGCGAGAGGACATTGCAGGAAGGCACGTCGCGACGGCGTCGAGCTAAGCTCAGCTGAGCCGAGCCGAGCCGCGCGAGACGAGCGTTTTCGTCGACCGTTCATTAACGTGAGAAAGGGTAATGCGGATTGACATCAGGGACGCATGCCGTGCGAGTTACGTGGACATCGCGATCCCGCGGGGCCATAAACGCATCGTAGTCGGGACGCATTTAAAGCGCATCGGCGGCACGGATGCCGGGCCACCTTCTTGGCCGTCCGATGGATTTCAACGGCGATAATATCCTGTCATCGTATAACCGTTTTCAGCATCCGCGAATACGTTGCGCTGGTTTAATCGAGCCGCTCAGAAGGATCCCCATAAACGCGCGGGGTTACGTCAACGATGTTCTCTTTGTGATGATGCAAATAGGACCGCCGATCTAGCCGAATATCGGAGAATTGCATCTCGTAGATTATAGCTTCTGTACTTGGACAGAATAAGAAGAGAGAGCATTCGAACTGATTAGAAATTTTACCTTTCAGAGTGATAATTATATCGACGAATTTAGAAACACGAAATCCAATAATAATTCAATAATGGCATCGCACATATATCATACATAAAATATTTCATGTAATTAAGCCCTGTGAATGTGTGTTATTCCTATTATTATATTGTACAAATGTTATTCTTACACAGAGAAAATTTTATAGTAAAAATTACTATGTACGATAGTTTAAATACTATGGTAATTTGACGAAGAACATGGTAAAAATGTTCACAATTCCTTGATCCGCGCTTATTTACCATAGCAATTTTTACTATAAATTTTTCTCCGTGTACTTTTTTCTCAAGACGAAATACTTTTTTTTTTTTTTTTTTCAAAAACTTACCTGTATCTGATTTCATCGATTATTAAACCGTTGAATCAATCGGTACCTTTAAAGTACCGATACATCGCTCGCAAACGGCGAAGTGAACTGAAGGGAAACGCCTGATCGCCGCCAGGCCCGCGATGGCGTCCGGCACTTCGGAATCGGAAGCAGCGAGATCGCTCGGGTCGCCGGGTCCTCTTTGCAGCCTCGCGGCGGCGTCAAGTGCAGGCGGCGGCATGACGTCAGCCGCGCGACAGTCAACAAAGACCGGCGCGAGAACTACCGTCGTCGTGTCGGGGAGCCGGTGGAGGAGAGGACGAGAGTCCGCGCGTCGAAGTCCGCGCGTTGTCGTCGTACGAGCCGCGCGCGCGTAAGCGTATACGCACGTACGAGCGGAGCGCGTTCGCGGCGTAGAACGGCGACGACGGCGAGGAGGGACGAGGAGCGCGAGAGGCCACGGGGAGGGGTACGAGGGGGTCGACTTGCCAGGGAGAGACGTGTCACTCACTCACTCCGTGTCACTTACACAAACAGACGTACATCACGGGCAGGCAGGCAGCTAGCTACGTGTTCCCTTTTATGTTCCCACACGCGCGCTCGCATAAACCTGTCAGTCTTGTGTCACGTGCAGCGCAGTCATTCACTGTCGCCGGCAGCGCACCGGCACTCACGACCGTCCTGCTGCCGGCGGTTGAGAGCAAACCTCTTGCCCCCCCCCTTTCCCCTCCCCTTTCTTCCTTCCCTTTGCCCCTTGCTCCGATAAATAAGAGTATGGCGTAAGAAGTGTGTTCCTAGGAATACTGACGAAGTTCGAGCGACTAGAACGTGACGATCACGGGCGCACTAGAAAGTAAGATTTCGTAGGGCCTCGTTGTTCGAATGGTTTACTACTGATAAGTGGTGCGAAGTACTAATCTAATTCACTAACTTCTATTTTTGTGTATCTGATAGCAATGATTACATTGTATTTTGCTGTATCAACGTGTAGTTGATAAATGTATTACCAACAAATAAATATGTTAATATCATAAGTCTATTCTTATTTCTACCAATTTTTTGTTTCTTATTTTTATAACTTTTTTACACATTTGTCATTACTTTTAATTTCTTTAATATTTAAATAATTAAACCGAAAATAAAAATCTGACAAAACTTATCATAATTTAATCTAAAATTCTAAAACTCGTAATTTTGATAATTTGCCTCTGGCTCTAGTGTTAAATGATGACAAATAACGATATATAGTTACATAACGCGACAAACTGTGTTACGCCAACGGTAAATTGAGCGGAGGGAGCTACTTCGAACGGACTAAAGAATTTAAATAAAAACCGAAAAGACGCACACAAGTTGTCACGCTAAAAAATAATAATCTTTATGTTTAGTCGTATCGATTTAAGATTTTCTCCCGTTAGGCGAACTAGTTCTGATACGATTAGAACTATGTTTACAGGGAGTTGACTGCAGGCGGCAATAAATTCACATTGAATCCAGTTTAACTGGTTGACAGACGTACGTAATCGTATCGTTTAAATCTAGCAATGTATTTATTAGCGTTATTACAATTCCCATGGAAACATAGTATAAGTCAGAATCGGTATCAGCATAATTTACTACACATCTGCAAATGACAATTTAACATTTCCTTCAAATCAGCATAACGGCCAGCGCGATTATTTGCGAACGTTATTAGCCGCACCCACGACAGATTGCGCAATTTTGCCACAACAGGCCGACAGCTTTACGAGCTCACTTAGATTATCACGAGCGAAGAAAAAAAAATTAAGTGACGCAAGATTGCCTGTCGATCAATCGAGAATTAAATAATGAAGCGCGCGGAGAGTGTTCCGTAGAAAAGAATCGCAAATGATACGTAAAAGGCCGAGACCGCGCGCGAAGAATAGCGATGGAGCCATCGGGAGCAGCAGACGAAGGGGAGAGGAGCCCTGATAATTTCGCCACGTAAGTCAGATCGCGGATTATACGTATATCAAGCTCGTCCGTCCACGGGCGAGCGAGCGAGCGAGCGGCGCGGAGCCCTCGAGGTTTTATGAGATATGAAAATGAGGACGGCCGTAATAAAAGTGATGTAGGAGGCTCCTCAGAGTCGTTCCTGAAGGCGCCACGAGTCACTCGTCAGGTTTATGCGGAGACGTCCATCATCCCCGTGACGTACTTCATTGCCTCCTGGGCAAACTCCGGCTCGCTCCCCCCGTCCCACCTCCGCCCTGCTCTGCCACCGCCCTTCCGCGAAACGGTCTCGCACGATCCCGCCCGCTCTCGGATCTCCCCCGGACTTTTCTCTTTTTGATAGATTCCAGTTCCGTTTTATACGAGAGACTCCCTCTCGTGACTTTTTCCCTTTGCGAAATCTACGACCGCGCGCCAAAAGCGCTCGCCGCAATGTTCGCGCGTCGTAACGTCTCTCGTCCGTCGCGTTGCGTCATCACGGAGATGGAATTACCCCGGAGATTTTCTTCCGAGTGTCACGCGAGTTTCGCGTTCCTCGGGAGAATAACTTGCCGAACAAACGCTTTTCACTTTTTCATTTACTCACGGAGTACGTATGGATTCCGAGTCTAATCTGCGAAAAACCGCGTTCGATCAACGGAACGTGAAATGAGAGTCAAAGAGCGCATCTGGAGTTAAGCGAATAACGTTGTATGCGTGTTCCGTGCTCTCGGAAGTCGCGGAACACGGTAGATCGGACTCACGTTGCAACAACGTCCACCCTCGGATGAAGCCCGGGGCCGAATCCCCAGTGATCTACGATTTTATTCGCCGATATACCATTCGGCCTTATCTTAAGGTGAAAACCCCTTTTTTTTTATCCCGGGCCAGCGGTCCAGACCACCTTGAACGACAGGATCTCGATGGTATCCGCCGCGAGTCGACAATCGTAAATACGCGTTATCGACGACGGGTTATGAACGTATCTCCGACCGCGAAAAAAGGGGGAGGGGGAGGAGGAGGAGGGGAGGTTACGTACGATCGCGTTGTATCGATAAACCAACGTGAAACGAGTCCGTGGCAACAAATTAACGGGGCCGCTGCCGTAACATTGATTCGCGATCCACGAGTGACTCATGGCTGACTATAATTACGCGGGGGTACCTGGCGGCTCCGAGTGTATTAATCGTAAATTCGCGCGACTTACGAGCGTTTGACGGCGCGCGCGATCGGGCCGTTTCTCTCTCTCTCTCTTTCTCTCCCGGGGCGTAGGTGGGAATGTATTTTTACGAGCTCCTCGCGGGCCTCGTCCGGAGAAATGTCGCCTCGAAACTAACCGAGGCGATTCGACGATCGTAATTCAGCATCGAACTGTGACATTTTGCAAATCTGCATCGATAGGCTGGCGGCTGTTTGTCGTGTCCGCGCGCTAAGTTACGACTTTATTCGACTGCGAACGGCGACGACGACGACGACGACGGCGACGACGACTCGAGGAATCCGTACCCGCGCCCGAGTGAGGTCGTCGTACTTTATGGATCGCGCGTTCACGGATACCGACGCGCCATCAGCCGCGATTTCGCCGACTGACGGCTATAATTCTGACTGATCTACGTCCTCGACACGCCACGACGTATCAAGGACTCCGGTTGAGCGTTCCGTCTTTTCTTTTTCTTCTTTTTTTTTTACGATCACGAGCGCCGATAATTTGAATACAGTATCGCGCCGAGAGATCAGTGGCGACGCGAACTCAAAGTCCGGCTAGCGCGAAATTAGCATTTACGATCCGCGAATAAACATCGGAATGTTAAATTGTCGCAGCTTTCGGACGTCGATTGCCAAATGCCCGAGAGTCAGACAGTAAAAATAGATGGAAGGAGAAAGCAGAAATCCGTCCGAGATCCGTATCTCATTCTGCTTAATTGAAAATTTACAATATCTGTCTAGTTAAATGTTATGAAAACGAATAAATTATATTATATTTTGCGGAAAAGGCGGACTCTTAAAGATGCCTCTAAGCATTGACATCTAGCTGGTAATTGTGTTTCAAGACTGACGAAATTGGCGCGCACAGTTTATACGAGCTGAGAATATTAAGTTAATAAAAAAAATTACATTCAGATCGAAATAGACAATTTTAACTTTATGTTTAAAACATTTACCGGCCAAATAATTAACTCATTATTATTAAATAAATTATACTTTTGTATTTTTTTAGAAAAAACACAAGTTAGATTTTCGTCAAACTGCATTTGGTAAAGGCAGGTTCATTGATTAATCATCGTTTTTAACATAATGGTTGTATCTTTTATAGAGGATAAAAATCTTGTCTTGAAATAAAAAGTCGTTTATTAAAATGGACATGCGTTTGTTACGCATTACTACACTACTCAATCATGAGCTTTGGCTTGCTCTTTCTTAACCAGCTGTGCCGTTTCTGTAAATAGCGAATTCGATTCTCGCGAGGGTAGAAATCGAATTTTTACACGTCTCGTTGGCATCCCTTCCGCTTCTCGACCCCGGCGCGGGACGACCCTTCGTTTTTCTCGCCGCGGCAACATGGAAAAGTGAAATATTCCCGTGTAAGACACGATCCTCGAACGTACGCGAACACAAGGGAGTGCAAAGGAGCATCTAACGTGGCGAGGGAGAGAGGGAGAGAGGGAGAAAGCGTGTCGGGGACAAACTCGGTTACGAAGAGGATTCTCGGCTGCGGGAAGGAGGCAGCAAGGAAGAGCAGGAGAGATGCCGGGGAAGAAACGTGGGCGCAGATAAATCGGTTTTGCCGCCGTGAGAGGCGGCTCGCGCGAACGTGTCTCCATTAAGGCAGGCAGAACTCGCGTTGATCTCTCGGCGAGAGCCCGTTCCCGCAGCTTTCCCGTCCCGGTCCCGGTGTGGATGAGGCCTTAAGCGAAGCAGGAAAGAAAGAGAGCAAAACTGTTCTCGCAGGAGTGGACGCACGAGGTGACCGTTTGATGGACAGCCGAGGCACTGACCCGAGGAAGTTCTTGTTCCTCTCCCTCTCTCTCTTTGCCTTTTTCCTTCTCTCTAGCTCCACACTTCTTCTCTCTATACTCGCCTCCCCCTTCCTACGATTTCATTGCAGAGCTATCCCGCTGAACATGATTGCTTTAAAGCGTACCGAAAGATTTCGAATGGAAATTGTTTTAATGTTCGACCACATGACATCCCAACAGCGATCTCGGGATCTTCTCGACACTATTTTTGCTTTGTGTGTGTATTATTTGCTATTTGTAATTTATATTATTATTGTTATCGTAATGTGTCAAAATAAATTTTATTGTTAACTCTGAGTATGCGATAATTTTATGGTTCTTTTTAAATATATAATAGATCGTTCCGTTTTTATTTTTCACTTTCTTTTCTAAAACGTAAAAATGTTTCATTTTAAAGCATTTTTTCAAAGAACAAAAATATTGTGCATTTTCCTACACTTCTAAATGTCCGTTAATTTTTGTGTCACGTTTTAGAAATAGAAATTTAAAAAATTGACTGAAACATAATTTCTCCAAAAAATTCAAACCGTTGTCAATTTCAATTTTTGCATGTATATAAAATATATATATGTTTACGTCTGAAGTAGAATTAGTGAGAAATGTTGATTAATGAACATCGCAAGTTTGACAACATATAAAAATATTATTGTAGAATGTAGATGACAATCGTCACACAAAAATATTATTTATTCAAAACGCAACTGTACCTTTTGCTACAAAAGCAACGTATATAAAGGTTTGTTTTCAAGAAATGTTACATTCATCATTTTTTCCATGTCGTATAGAACGCATTTCACAAATTTTCAATTTCTCTATCGCTAGACTCGCAAACTCGTTTTCGGGGGGGTCTTTGGCCTGCTTCTAGCAGTTCATATAAAACGAATGAATAGCAATTCGTGCGAACGATAGCAATTGGATTCGATAAAAGTCTTGGTCGGGCGCCTATGCATGATAACGGCGACGAGGCGTCGCCGTGGTCGGGTATATCATCAGGGAGAGACGAATCATGACACACTTAGTGGACCCGCGTCTTCCGACACGGTGGCCCCGAGGAGATCTCCGCTCGGAGACGTTCACCGACAGAAGAGGACACGAGGAAGAGGAGGAGGAGGAAAAGAAGGAGGAAGGAGAAGAGGGACGGGTGCGAGCGCTATTTTTGCACGGGCGCTAAGAAGTCATCCCTCGTCTCCCCACGGCTGCTGTCGCGTTACTTCTTTGCGAGGAGCGAAACCCGTTGCTCCTCGACAGGTGACAGCCCGAAATACGACAGTTCGATGTGGTCACTTGTCTCTCAGTCGTGTCGCGTCGCGAAATAAAACGTTCTCCCCTGCAGGGGAGCGGTGGTAGGAGTGGAAGAACGAGAGGATGAAAAGGCGAGGGTAGAGAAGCGAGGAAGAGAAGGAGGTGGATGAGGAGGAGGAGGAGGAGGAGGAGGAGGAGGAAGAGGGCTCGCAGTGGGATGCCGCGGATGCTCTCGCATCGACTACCTTCCCGCGCTTCATCGTATCGGAGTCTGTTCCCGCCCGATTCTTCCCTCCTTGTTCGCCCGACGCTGCGTTCCCTCCGCTCCCTCCTCTTCCTCCCGCTTCTTTATCTCTCTTTACGGACTTATTCCGTCTTTCCCTCGCCGCGCCCGATATATTTACCGCCTCGTGTCGCCGAGTGGATCTTGTTTGTATCACACCGCTACTTCGCCCGCTTGCCGTTCGCCCTCCAAAACTGTCTCGCTGCTACGATTTATGTTTCCTCCGACCCGGCGGCGGATTGATCCCTTTTTGTTGTCGGATGTATACGTGTGCGGCGGCGGCGGCGGCGGTGGCGGCGGCGCCTCCTTCACTCTCCCAGCCTCTCTTCTTCCCCTTCCCCTTCCGCACCCCGCACGCGCGAACTGCACAGATCTCTCCCGCACACGACTGACTGTACCAACTCGTCACACAGTCGACGGCCTCCCAAGTCCCCATGCCTCGCCATACCTTCTTCCGAGACTTCTTTTCAGCGGTGTTCCGTCACCCTTTCCTCTCCCCCTACGCTCGCTCTTTTCTCCCTTTGAGACGGCGCTTTATAGACTCGTGACTTCCGTATCGCGTGCGAGAGATTTACGCGCGGGCGCTCCTGGACGAATGACTGAGCGTTACGACGACTTCTCTCGGTGGCCGAAAGCTTTTACGTCGACGACCGTGGTGGGCAAATAATTAACAAGTTTATTTTTTATACGCGCGGCTCTAACGCAGAGAATAAATGATTATTTCACTTTTATCGCGCTCGTCAAAAGTATCTCTCGCTTTCCAAAATTCATCGAAATATCGGAGATTCTTCGCAAGAACTTTAATATGCAATATATAATAGTATTAGTCACTAAGTACAATAATCGCTCGCGGTGGTTTTATCTGACGCGCGTCTCGACAAGAACCGAGAATTAATTACGCGCGACGGTGGTCCGCCGTCGTAATTCCGATTACCGTGTTTTTCCGGCGTCGCGCAATTTTCACGGTCGCGTACCGCGCACGCCTGGTTGTACACGGGTCTGTAAACTTTTTTTTTTCCCCCCAGCCCCCAGTGTCACGCGACCGAGACGAGAGCGCACGAATCCGACAAAACCACCTTAAGGCCGGCCGCGAGCCGAGAAACGGCGGCGAAGAGCGGAAGAGGGAGAGAACGAGGGTGAAGAGGAACGGAGGGAGGAGAAGGGAGGCGAAGGAGCGTTGCGAGTCGCATTTGTAAATGCGGCACGTTCGGCTTTTAAACCTATCTGCATGACACGCAGGCAGGCCTGCACTTTCGAGTTACGATCTCGCGCACGGGATTTCGATAAATGCTAAACGTGAACACGTGAGCTTTCTCGTCGGGGCCCGGCACTTTATTGCCCAGCGCCGAAGTGACTCTCTCTCCCCCTTGCAAACAACCACCGACACCACACAGCCCACACCACACCATCACCATCGCCATCGTCGTCGTCGTCGTCGTCGTCGTCCGTTGCGCCTGCACACGCGCGAGATGCATAAAATACACGCGTATGCGTCACACGTATACGCACATAACGGAGAGACGCAAAGAGACGGGACGACGATATCCTTCTCTAGCGCGTGCGAATGCGCAGAGGCAAACGCGGCCCGTGGAATTTTTCAGGCTGACTGACGAGGCGAGATCCTTGTTACTCGAGTGCCATTGCAAGGTTCAGGGTGTATACGTGCCCTTCCGCGAACCCACGTCCACCTCGACACACGCGCGCGCCGCGCCGCGCCGCGCCTTGTTGTCGGCTGCACCTGCATCTGCGCCCACGGACACGTACCCGCTTTGTTTTGATCTACGTCGACGAGGCGTTCCGGTATCCACGTTTATATTCATATTCGATCTTCTCGCTTCGAGACGCTCGCGCCCGCGCGTTTAATAAAATATCAGGAGCACACGAGCGTTTTCAAGTTTTATCGATTAACCGTTGGAGCTTGATAGTTATTTGCGTCAACAACATTTGAAGTATAGGACGATGTTACATCATGTCTTTTTTTTTTCGATCAATTTAATTTCTTTTGTGACACTTATGTGACATTAATAATTCTTTTTTAATAAGATACGCAATGTCACGAGTGTCGCTTGCAATAACAGCAGAAACGCTATTTTCGAGCATCGCAACGTCATCGGATAAAAAGTAAGCATAAATAATGTATCCGGATGAAAGGTACGCTTTCACGGCACGTCATCATTCTAATTTCAGCGTCGCGATAAATAAAGACTTCTCGATTACCACTCGTACCTCTGTCATCGCGGATACGAGCGCTCTCGCGGCCATCACGAGCTTCTGTCCCTTTGCCACATACCTTGACAACGACAGAATTACTGTTGTGTAACGTCATAAATGTCGAGGGTCTCGGAACAAGACGCGTTCCCGGGTATGCGAAAAAGACGAAAGGGACACGTTGGACATGAGAGTGGCGGGGAGGCAGAGCGGGGATGGGAAAGGAGGGAGGAGAAAGAGCGGGAAATGCGGACCAAGTGGCAATAACTGTCCGGGACTGCATCTGCTCAGAAGTCATTTGCAAACATCGTGAACGACGTAAATCAATCGCGGGCGCAGTTGTCACGAGTTTTCGCGCGCCGCGGGCAGATTAATCCTCGCTTTGATACGCAACCTTTCGGAGAACGATGTGAATACCGCCTCTCTGAAAACGCTCTTGATTCCGTTCGCTTTTGACCGAACTGTTGCTTGTAAATTAATTCACAGTCTTCCTGTCAGAGATACAGTCTCCGATTGTACAGTTATATTTTCTACCTGTACGAGATAAATATACGAACGGTTATACATATCTCTTTAGCGCAATGAAACTTGTAACAAATTTCCCATTGCAGTTATGTAAATTTGTCAAAATAGATGGACCTTTCTGGCTAACGTATACATATATTTTTTTGACATTTTGAAATATAAATATCGTAGACGATTTTGTATACTTGCTTCTATTATTAATCTGCTTAAAAAAAAAAAAACTTTAAAAAAGATTCTATACATCTCATAAGAAAAATATTTTCGTTTAAGCATTTGAAGCACGAATAAGATATTTCAAGATATAAAGATAGATTCCTCCTATTGTTTTGAAACGATGTAGAATATTTTTCCATCATATACAAAATACGTATATTGCAACATAATCGAATATTCTGAGTGAGGCGGGCAACTTTGACGAGTCGACTTGACACGCGAGCCAAAGCGAACAAATGAATCCGATCGGAAAGCAATTCCCGAACAGGAAGGGGGGGGGGGATGGCGGGCCGGGCTGCTGGAAATGCATCGGCGAGATAAAGAGAAGATTTAATTTTCTTCAAGAGCATATCGATTCCGTCTATGCCGGGACCAATGACCTTGGGACACATATCCATGGCCAGTGAAAGAGAACTATTGTGAAGAGCCAGGAAGCTTTATTATAGTACACCGTTTTCGCGGGGCATTCCGTCGCTGACGTGCACGACCCGATGGCGATCCAATTTATGATAATGAATCCCGGAATTTATGGCCGTCTTATAATAGAGATATATATACGCGATGGTGCGAGATGGAGCCCGATGTAAATTTAGAAATTTCGCCTCCGCGTGCCTGCGGTCCATCCGTCCATCCGTGCGTCCATTAAGTCTCCGCTCCTTTCCTTCGATGGATGGGTGCAACGCCACGGCGGCTGACGTCAGCGTTGCATTCGCTTCGACAAATTTGCGCCTCGCATTCCGCCGTACAAGGTCGCCCCCGAAGAAAGCGCGCGCGTCTACGCCACGTAAGACGATAGCTCGTAAAAGCGTCTGATACCGTGATATATTTTATCCCGAGAAATTATTATTAAACACCACATGTCGGGACGGATGCGCGCCTCGTGGCGCGCGGCGAGAACTTTCGCCGTTCAGCGGCTCACGCGAGAGCAGAAGCGACTATCAATAAAAATACGATTTATTTCGCGCACGAATTAACCGGCCTTATTAACCTTCTTGCTCCGCGTTTTTCGTACCCATCGCTGGAGCGTCACTTGTCTGTTAATTTAACCCTGTAATTTGTGCCGTGATTTACGACACGATAATATCTGTAAGACGTGAGATTTTATTTAGATTAAGAGACTGTGCACGCGCGTGCAAAAACAATTGCACTTGGACCGCCTCAACTGCATCCCGGCATATTGTCCGCCTGGAAAGTGAAACTTCCACAAACTTCCGCGCTCTCGGCGCAAAGTGCACGTATGTAAAAACTTGAACACTTGAGCATTGACAAATGTAATTTACCTATGTATACCAAAGTTACGCAAGTTACAATTGTAAATTACGCAAATACATCAAGTATAAATCATTTTCCGTCTTGTTTTTTCTTAATGCCTAAGCCTTTTCTTCGCTCGAAAATGGAAGTGCAAAAAAAGGAAAGCATGAACAAGTCATTAATTCTGAACGACAGCACGTCTGGTTCGGTTGAAAAACTTCGCCAGCGGTACACGTTCAGGCGTTGCCCAGGTATTTCCTCTACGTGATCGACGCCGACGATGCCACCGCTATAAAAGGCGACTATGCCGGCCGGCGTTCTCTTTCAGATCGTTCGCGTCGGGCCATCGATATTTAGAGGACGCTCCCGCGGCGGCCTCTTTATCCGATAGCAGTAAAATCGTATTCCAAACCGACCGTAAAGCTGGAGGACATCGTCGAGTTCGAGAATGCGGGGGCGGCGAACGGACGGTACATGGGAGAGGGGTAGACGGCGTATACTCGGTTTGCAAGACACGTCGCAGAGTTGACCCAACCCCTTCCTCACCCCCGTCGGTCAGCTCACTCTCTCTCTCTCTCTCTCTCTCGTCGTGTACGTACTCTCCGTCTAGTCCCATTGTCTCTCTTTCTCCTTCTTTCTCACGCGCGCGCGAGCACGATCTACCTTTCTCTCGCGCTCTCTCTCTCTCGTCCTCTCTGCAGCGACGACCCCTCAGGGCTGCCCGTTACTTTAGCATCAACAACAATCTCCACCAGCGAGCGCCGTTATTCCGTTAGTGTCTTAGTGGCAGCGGAACCGGCGGCACCAATACACCGGTAGACGGGGTTGTCAGTGGTGTGTGCGCGTAGAGTTCGAGTGGACTCTCTCCTCCTCCTCCTCCTCCTTCTTCGTCGTCCATCCCGTCGTTTCTCCGTCCCTCTTTTCCCGTGGGCGCTCGCCCGCTACTCGTCTTCCTCCTCTTTGTCGCTCACCCCTTTCCCACCGACGACCGGCCTTTCTGTCTTGCTCGGCCACGGTCCACTCTCCGGCCAGTAATTAAACAGCCACGAGGCGGGCAAATTGAATCAGTCGAAGAGACAAGGGAGCGTCGACGCAGAGGTGACGGCCAACTAGCCGCAACTATGGTGTCTATAGTGAAGGGGCCATCGCGGCGTTCTCGCGTGGGTATAGGTGCGAGGCCGAAGCCGAACCGAATGAGGGACAAAATGCGGGGACAGAGGTGAAGGAGGGGGACCGCCTGGCTTACAGGGGCTAGGTGGACGGATACATCCTGGTCTGGAAGCCAACCACCCTACCGAGAGCCCGGGGGAGAGTTCGGGCTATGGACCGCCGCCCATCGCGTCGTCCTTCCACCGACGTCGTTGCCTGACGATGTTGCATTAACTCCCCGTCCTCTCTAAGTGCTAAGTTTACCCCAAGATTGCATAATGCCCGGTCTACGTGTAGACGAGCGTGTCGGCGATATTCACGAACGAGGAGATGTTCGATTACGCGCGCGTGTGCGTAAAACGCGCCCCATTCCGTGGCGGGCTGTCGACGTTGCGGCGGCCGCCAGTTTGATAGGCTCGCGCGTCAAAATGATACGCTACAAAATGATGGATCGTTATTGATAACGGCCAGCTCGCTCCTCCCCCCCTTCCCCCTGGGAGGCAAGTTTCTTGCTCCGACGTGCAGGACGTGGAACATACTTCGTAACCGTGGCGGTAAAACGGAGACGAAAAATCTAAGCTGAAAGTCTTCTCTCTTTTTCGCCAAGGAACGTAATAATACGATTACACGTGCGCAAGGTCGTATTTTGCTTCTAATTAGCTGCTGCCAATTAATTCTACTTAACTACGACAACTAGGAATCATTACCGTTTACATCACTATTTAAAATAAATATGCCAATGTTGCAACGTGGCTTTTTATAAAAACGATCATACGTAACATTGAAAAAAGCTTAATCGGAGTCTTAAACGGAAGTTAAGTCATACTAAAGTTTTACTTCCGGAAAAATGGTGTGCGCGAGGAAGAATCTAAATACCGAGCGAGCTCCATAACCGCGGCGAGGCGCCATTCCCCAGGATTCATCGAAGGCACCCTTCGTTACGACCACGGTGGTATAATGAAAATATAACAGTTCCTATGCCGCGGAGTTCGTCTGGCAGCCTTCTGGCGCATCAACCTGACACATAAACTCTTATTATGCTATACGTTACCGGGCGGGGGCGCTAATGGAGCCACAAGTCAGCCGGGTATCGTGGCGAGCACCTTGCCGCTGCACCCGTCTACTTATTTTATATTTAAGCGCCGTAAAGAAGGAGCTACTTACCGGACGAAAGGGATATTTAATAATAAATTTTCGCGCGCCGACTCCGGCCATCACGAGCACCGGCGTCGAGCGTTTACCGACAACGACGAACGACGACCTTGATCCTAATTTTCCCTACGCCGCCCCATAGTTGCGTCCTGCGTAAATGGAGATAATCGGCGGTGGTCGTATATAGTACGCGCGCGCGCGCGCGGATAAAAGTCTCCTCGTCTCGTGCTCGACGCAATTCAAGTTTTTTTCGAGGCGAGCGAACGGTTGCGGGCAATGGCAGCAATAACAGTATAAATATTTCAACACTCACGCGCGGTTACCCTATCCCCCCGGCAAATGAGCGTCTCGCGCGCACACATACACGCATTCACGGCTCGAATCAAGTCCGCCGAGGGGAAAAATTCGACGGGTCTCGTCGTCCCTCGTCGTCGATCGGGCCGCGACCGTCGGCGATTTTAACCTCGTCGTCGAGCTCGCACGCGCGAGCGAGCGTTCGAGCGCGCGCACGCGTGAAATCGATAATCGCGAACGAAAACGTATCCATAAATTCCGCGACGCGGCCCGTGTACGGCTGTATGAAAATTACAAAGCTATTAATTATGACCGCGATAAATTAAGCAGCCGTGGGGCCATTATAGAGCGCGAGCCCCGGTGAATTGTTGGTAAACTTGGTCCAAGTACGCAACACGGGCGTTGGTAGTGCTCTCTCGGCCCAACGCGGCTCACCAGGCATATAATAATGGTTGGTTAGAATGCTAATATATGTCCGGACGGCGGTGGCACCGGGGGACCTTGCATCATCGGAGGACCCAACTGGGCACTCGCCCGCTCCTGGCCGGACACCGTATAATCTACACCCCGAGACGTTATTACTCCCCGAGACACTAAAACCGCGTCGATGTAGCGGGGGTAACGCCGCCACCGGGGCGAACCTCGCCCCGCTGTCGAAGGACCGAAGCTGTTGGCTCCTTCCGACCACCTTGGCGCCACGACCACCTTCGAAGCACTCTCCAACTCCCGTGAGGCTAATTGCTGAGAACCCGAATCCGACTACTAGCTCATAGATTCGCCTCCACGCTCACCGAACGGCCAGGCAGGCAAACTCGAGAGAAATTGCGCCGGCGAATTTATAGCGAATGTGATATAAGTAGAGAGGACGACCGAGCGAGCTTTTTCCCTGATTGTTGGCGCTCGATACCGTAACCGATGACCAGCAGTCGCATTTCAAAGAGCGGCCCTTAAATCTCGGCCCCTTGATCCGTGGATCCGCCGTAGATACGTGTTCCTGAGCTTGATCGCCTCGAGGTCGAAACTTACTTGGCCAGTAGTAGTGGCGGACACCGGACAGACATTTGGAGCTGGCATGAGACTCGGCCGGTAGATATGGCGAGCGGAAGGTTGTAGAGGGGGGGTTGCAGAGAGACGGGGAGGAATGACGGGTCTCGGGCAAGAAGGAGATTTCCTTGCTGTCCCGTCCACATGCTCGATTCAGTTCACCGTCGAGTGGCGAAGTAAGGAAGTGTAGGTTGCGGTGGTGGTCGAGAGGGCCGACACAATGCCCACCCTGCCGGGGGCCACGTCAGCTCGAGAGCACTGACCAGGACCTGGCTTTGTACCCGAAGATGTTCTAAGAAGGACTCGCAAACAACCGACATCTCGTCGAGCTTCTTCGTCGTGTACATGCGACGTACGGCGTCTCCTCCCTAATAACTGACGCCCCTATCAAATCGCAGAAATTAATTAATCTGCACGCGTATGTATGTATATCAAAAATTCTATTGTTAAACTTTCTTTTCAATTACACTTAATCGCGAGATGTATTCTAATTTAAAATAAAATTATTTTACGTCACTTTGCTACACGTTCGCTAATTCTACTCTTGTATTCTATTCTCCGTATCTGAATGCGGAAAACGCTTATCGTTTAAAGCTGACTTCGTGCTGTATTGGGCGAGACGCTCACCCGAAATACATGTTGCGTGCAGGGGCGAGACGGTACCAGGCATACCGGCTTTACACGGGGGACGACAGGACGCATAATATAACGGACGTGCATAAATCCACGTGCCAGTCAACAATGTACATAAATACTAGCCCCTTGTAACGTGGTCTCTGCGGGAGGATAGCCGGAGCGGGCGGAGGAAGAGGGAGACTTGGTGCCAGGGGTGGTTGCCGGCTCGCCGGAGGGACGGTTTAGGGGAGAGTTGAGGTCGCGGCGGAGACTCGTGCAACAACTATGTGGTGTCGCAGTTCCTCACTCCGGGGGGACAGCCCTGTGGTTATGCTCGTCAGTGCGCGCGCGTTGCCGGGAAATGCCTCGAAGCGTTCGCCTCGGCCGGCCCGGGATGTATCGAATGAAATTTCGAGTAGGTCGATCGAGAGGCGACTCGTAACGTCGACTTCTCATGGGACGTATAAACTTCGATAATTCTCGGCGCGCTGTTATCCCGGACTCGTTGCAAAGTAATAACGACGAAGGTTCCGCGGTACTTTCCAAAGAAGCAATAAGGGAAGGGCCGTTTAAGTAACAGAGTAACCGAGAGAGAGAGAGAGAGAGAGAGAGAGAGAGACGAAAAGAAGGATAGGGAAAGCAGGGGATAAGAGAGAAAAATAAGAGAGGCGGAAAGAGAAGGGAAAAATTCCGAGGATCTTGTCGTACTCTCCGAAGGTGCGCCCGCGTTCGTAAATACATATATACGTTTCAATCTCCGGCGTAATCCCGGACGGGCGACGGTATTAGAAAAGTTTTTCCTGCTACTACATCACAACGCTTGCTTAGCCGGCTTACGCGTGCCCTGCACTGTGTTCCCGCTACGTTCCTCCTCGCAGCCGCGTTACTCGAAGTGAAACGAGGCGGACCAACGGTCCGCCGCCGATCGCCGACGAAAAATCAGGAACTACGGGCGATGTCGATACGTAACTCCGGATTTTTCGTATACGGATGCTTCCGCGGTCGGACGACGCTATCTTCCCTCCCGCCACCCAGAGGCCAGGAGGTAAAGGGCACCAGGGACCGGGACACCAGTTTCGCAATCTTATCCGGCCAGTACTGTCCCGTTATCCCCTCCCCCCCCCTCCCCTCCTGTGTGTATACTAGCTAGAGCAGATACGGAATGACCTACCCTTTCCATCTGCGTTCCCTTCGCTATCTCTCGCCGTCCTTCGTCAACCACCCTCTCTTCCTCGCTCTCGCGCCAACTCTTTCCGTAGGATTCGTCCCGTCCGCGTTGCTCGGGTGTGTCCCGCCGATTTCACCCCGTGAACACCATCCTCGTAAATACTTGAGCCGATACCCGAGGATATCGGCTAATATTCTAAGAGACGCCGTATCGTGGTCGCCGTCCGCGCCCCTACCGCGACGCTGGACCACCCCTCTCGTCTCGTCCCTCCACCCTCGCCGGCCGGATCGACCGCCACCGCCGACAACGACTGTACAATATTTATATTATCCCAACAGGACACTCTCGGGTAACACGGACATGATTGCAATCCCGTTCATATATCTTCAGCTATACGGCCGCGCGCGACTCTACACCACGCTGGGGACATATCAAAACCGGCGGCCACCTTGCAACGGGAGCATGGACGACGATGCCATCATAATATTTTCAGATAAACCTACGATTCCGTCTCTTTCCTATCCTTCTCGTTTTCGCGGTCGTCCACGGCTGACTCCAATACGCCGCTATGTTTCGCTCCTGGACGACGCGTAATGCCTTCCGAGCAAATTGATTGAGCACTGCTTGAAGCTTCTCCCCGGGAATTTCTTGTTCCGCCCTATATCGCGGTGCCTTCCAATATAAACAGGAAGAAACGGGCCGAGCAATATTTACACTTGATGTAATATTGCAAACGGCTAGCAGAAGTTGTGAGAAAGAAATGTTCATGATAGAGAGAAAATTTAATGCTCTATGTAATCTCAGAGTGCATATATATATATATATATATATATATATTTATTAATAGTATGAATTTTCTTTGTCTAATGCAGAATGTGATAAATTTAATATTTCAATATTATTCTCTCAAGATTAAATTTAAAACGAAAAATAGATAATATAGAGGTCGAAGATCATAAGTGAGAATTTTCATTACGCCCAACACAAAGAAATAAAAAAGTGAGAAAGTAAAAATAAATGCTCGATATTTATACATTAGAAAAAATATCGGAAATCGTAACTGAACGTTAAAACTAATCCAACGTGAATGCTTCAAGGATCGGTATCAATGAGGAAGCAGAGAGAGACTGGTTTTCAATTGATGGGAGGCCAAGTCGACAACGAAGAATACCTTCGCGTTAGCGAGATCGCCGAGAAAGGGGTGAGAGATCGGGCGGAGAAAAGGGGTAGTAAATGAGGCGGAGCCAATCGTTTCATTGCATCAATAGTCGTAGCGAAGTTATACCAACTTTCTTGATAAATCCCGCTTACTTTGCGCCATAACATAACTTTACAGAATCGGAACCACGGCCATGGAAGAATTGCGATTTGTAACTTTAGATGAGGTCTCCCGCCACCGACCGCCTCTTCCTCCCCTCCTCTCCTTCCGCCTCGACTGTATTACCCCGTTCCGCCCGTATCGGCGTGCTATCCTGGTACAGGAATTTTCCTACGAGCGTTCCTTCCGTTCGCCGGATTTCGACGGAAAGTCCTCCGGAATCTCTCTCGGTTACGATCGTCTTAACTCCTCGATCTCCTACGCCGCGCGCCGTCTAACGGGTTCACAGTCTGTAGACAAATGCGGGGCGAGTACATACGGAGGGAGGGTGGGAGAAGAAACATAAACTTCTAGAGTACGGGAGCGTGTCCTTCTGACGATTGTATAGATGATTTGCATACAATGCATCTTGAATCGATACGGAATTGTACAGGTATTTCGCGAAGGACAGCTTTGACTTGAATCATTAAATATCGAAATCCGCATTTCTCGCGTGAACAAATGAAAGAACGAATTGTCTAAAACTGTATTCCGCAATTAAGACTGATTTCGTTTGTATTAGAAAATACAAATGACAAATTCAACTCTGTGATTGCTTTGGTTTCGATGTAAATCCACGTAATCTTTAAATATAAAATAAAATAAAATAAAGAAAAGATTATGAAAGATTAATTCTCTTTGCGCGAATTTATGCAACATGTATTTTACTTCTCTGTGCAAAATTAAGTACTAATATTAAATAAAGACGTTTATTGCACGCTCTATTAACTTTGCATTTAAATTTGCTTTTAGCGCGACGGCGCAAGAGAACCTTTCTACTTTCGATTGTTCCATCTAAAAGAATGTCCATATTCGTAGATCAGGTAACGTTAAGTCGGATTAAAATTAGCTCGGCAGAACGAGATGTCCCCTTGCTGACAGGCGTGCACACGCTGGACCGGCGCTGATCTTTCTGGAATTCCGTTTTACGGATTTCCGTCCCGTGACGTTCGCTACCGCGAAGAGGGCTTTTGGCAAATTGGCATTCTTCTTTCGCTTGGGACGACGTTGGATGCAAGCGGGCGGGTTTGACGCTCGCCAGTTCCTTTGAGCGCGAGATCGGGGGTATCCGAGTGAAGTGATCTCCGGCTGCCACGGTCGGCCCTATCCCGTCTGTCTCGCTTCTTCTTGCGCTTGCACGACGCTCCTCTCCGTCCCTCTTTACCGCCTATCCCTCTCTCGTCTCGCTCAGGCGGGCTCTTCTAGCAACGTTCACGGTGGCATTGTACGCGACTAATTAGTCGAAGCGCGAGATCGAGGAGTGAACGGCTTTAATTAACATTCCTGGCTCGCTCACCGCCGCCACCTTCTCGGAAGGGCAAATTGAAGGCTGTAAATGTCGAGAGAATCGCTCGAACCGAGGCGATGGCCCTCCGCACCCTACGCTCACCCCGAAATTAGACTTTCCGTCCCCGGATTTGAACGCA
This sequence comes from Monomorium pharaonis, assembly GCF_013373865.1. Taxonomy (NCBI): domain Eukaryota; kingdom Metazoa; phylum Arthropoda; class Insecta; order Hymenoptera; family Formicidae; genus Monomorium; species Monomorium pharaonis. The sequence continues at coordinate 28,691,181 of NC_050470.1, read as the reverse complement.
GGCTCTAATTTTTTGTTTGATAGTTAAACCGGGAGAGAGTGAGAGGGAGATCTTTTTCGCAAAGTTGTCGAGATATCGTATTACCCTTAGAACTGTTTCGAATAGCCGCCGTTGTGTCATCATTTGACACCGTATATTAAAGGGAATGACTTTACAAATGTTGATATGAACGAAATATTTTCTTATAGCTCTTAATTTATAACCGAGTTAAAATTTTAATGTGCACTACAATAATATAATAAAAAATTCTTACAAAAAAAGAAGTTGTTAATGTTATAATTTAATGAATATCTAAAAGACATTTTATTCATCGAGAAACACTATTTTTGTTTGTATAAACTTAATAAAAAAATTTTTTTTTAATTATTATTCAATTTATTTGTGTCTATCTTATACATTCGTATCGCGTATCAGTATTAATGAAAATAATGCATTTTTTAATGTTGAACTAGATCGTAAGGTAAATGTCAGATGTGCGCTTAAGTCATATTTAACATCGGAAGAAGGGGGAGGGAAGGGAGTTATGTTATCGAGGTGGATCGTGCACGTTGTGCAATTTCGATCATTAATCGCCGTCGATGGATCGCGTCGAATGCGGAAGGTTAATTTTCCGCGAATAATTGGGATCTGGTTGATCGATCTAACCCCCCTCCGGGAAGGTGGCGAAACGGCGTCTAAGTCATCCCATTCGTCTTCGGTAAGATACTCGGCAGAGGAGATCATCGATTCCGGTAGCGGGGCTAAGGAAAATTAAATGATGCAGACCCCCGTTGAAGGAGAGTTATTTGTCACGGTCGTTGAGGGAGTCCTCCCGCTTCCTTCTGCGAGCCAGAGGGTGGAAGTAGTTCTCGCTCTTACCTCAACCTTACCTCGTCCCTTTTCCTACGTTGCTGAGAATCCCGCTGTTTAACCTAACCGAACCGCTATTTGTAACGAGTCTATTACATTGAATGCGAAACGAGAGCGCGAACTTCGACCGGAATTCGTCGCCGAGTTACCGAACAAGTCGGGGTGAGTCTTTTATTTGCCGTCTACGCCTGTGCCGGAAAAGGACTTTCGTAGTAAATTAATCTCTCGCATCTCAATTTCATCATTTATTTCAATAGCATCATAACATTAATATTCCTAATAAAAAACTGTCTTATATAACAGGAATGCCACGTTTTCAGTTTATTCGAAATAATACTGTATCAGTGTAAAAAGAAAAAAGCGTATAAAAAACGTATGTAATCCTTCACATACACAATTGCAATTACTTCTCACTCACGACATAATGTGAATTAACTCGTTATTCACAACTATTGATTAGAAATTATTTGAGAATTTGTAGAAAACAGAATTTGTTTGATGCTTCTTATTCGATGCTCTTTCTAAATTTAAGCTGTCATATTTTTATGAGAAGGATCAATTTAACTCCCACGTTTTTTGATAAGCAATTGATACATAATAAATTTCTTTCTTTCTTTAATGACTGATTCTTTCTCTTTGTTTCAGGCTTTCGCAGTCAATGTTGCTCAAGTACAACAATATGGTGATCGAGTACGATATACAGTTGCGTGTTGGAAAATTCGACAATAAAAATCCAGCGAAAACCAATGCGGAATCAAGCGCGGTTTTACGATAATGTCGATGTCGCGGGGTGACGATCGAGAGGGGCAGCTGCGGATACGCAAAAGTGGAGCGCCCGACGTGGCAGCACATCGATAAACAACGCTGCATCGTATCCCTGTTCTCTCCTCTCCTGCTCGATCCCTCTTCCCCTCCTATCTGACGCGAATATAAATTCACAACACTTGCAAATAACTGCCGCGCGTTGCAGGATCGACGCGACGAACCCTCCGAGCAGGCGCTATCTTCTCCTCTTTTCGCTTTATGTTCGCATGACCAGACATCGAGTGGCCTTTTATTAGCAATGTTCAGTTTCGGATTAATGCATGTTAATTTTATTACACTTGCTTATTACATTTGCTTACATTTTTACATACTGCCCATACAACAAAATATATCACAGAGATATCTATATGTCAGAATATCTGTTGCACAGCATTGTCAAGATATCTTGAAAATATTTCTGAGATATCCTCAGGATATTAAAAAGTCATGATAAGTTTGTCTCAAATGTGATATTTGATTTTTATGTTTAATCTTATCTTTAATTCTTATATTTAAGATGATCTGAAGTTTATCGTAAGATATGTTAAATAAATTATCTTATTGGTTGCAAAATATATTTCAAAATAAACATGAAGCAAATTTAAATAAAATAACTGTAATACCAATCATATAATACGCAAATATTCCAGGGATATCCTTTAACAGACAATACGTGATATGAAGTAACGATGTCCTGCAGAATTTTATAAATATCTAAGATATCTTAAAATTGATTTAAAATTGTAAACACAAAGATATCTGATTATATCTCGGATATATTTTGCTGTGTAGGTGGTAAAGTGAAATTTTCTAAAAAAGACTTTATCAAATTATTATATAAATTTAGTATTCTATTTGAAAAAATATTGAAAAGATGTACGATGTAAACATGCTAATGGCGTTAATGCACTCGTGCAAATATACATGTAATAATTTTAATACATATTCAACTTAGCGCTATCAAAATACATCGATATTTGTTTTTCATGCGACGCCAATGAATCTCCCAAGTATCATCAAGCGCCGGAAGAATTATTAACCATGGGCCGCTCTTCATTCCGCGACGTTACGACATTAACAGTTTTCGTTCTCCCGGCTTTCCACCCTCCCTCGCACAACATCACGCTCCTCGCCCGGCATTCCACCCCTATATCTCCTTTCTCTTTCTCCGTAGGGGGCACAGAGCGGCGAGTCGAAACCGGGGCGCGTGGGAAGAGAGGGGGGGGGGGTGAGTCTGCCCGTCCCGACCCCCGCGCGATAACTTTTTCCTTCTCCGCTTGTACCGTGCTCGAATTTATGCCGGACGGAGAATTAATGCGTGACAGATTTGTAGTTATTACGAGGAGGAGGCGGAGGCGGGATGGAAAGAGTAGGAAGACGAGTGGCCTGGCCTCACTCAGCCCGAGGGAACGAACGGCGGCGAGCGAGACGGAGAAACAAGAAACCGAAGACGGAGAGGGACAACGATAAGGGATGGTAGCGAGGGAGCGACCGGGGGGAAGGGGAGCGAAGGGGTCGACGGGAGGAGATGCAGAGAGTGAGACGGACAAAGAGGGCGGCGGAGGCGCACGAAGGTTTCGCAGGGCATCGGAGGCATGGCCGGGCAAGGCAGTGAGGCATTCGGGCAGCGATGGCGGCGGAAGTGAGCCCATTACTTATTATAACTGCCTGGCGAGCGAGCGAAGCGAGCGAGGAGCGCCTGTCAGGCATCCATCATCGCGACGAATGGCCTCGCTGCCAATAACATCCGCCGTCATCGCCAACTTTTCGCGGCCTTGCCTGCTGCTTGCCTCGCGCTGCCGCTGCTGCCGTCGTTTACCACCCCCCCAACCCCCATCACTTCTACCCTCTTCATAGTCGCCGCCGCCGCCGCCGCCGCTGCCTCCGCTGCTTGTTTGTATTAATTTCCTTGTGGAAGTAACATCGAGCGAGAGGATTCCTGCCATTGACGCGGAGTGAAAGTCAGAGAGAGATCTCACCGTCTATTTCCGCGAGGTTTTCTTAATGGAAAAGCCGGTGTGTGATCAATGTTAATCACACGCGACGCGAATACAATACGTTTTTGTTATGCAAAAGTGTCATTCATGTCATACAACTTAAAATTTTATAGTAAAACAATCGAGATATAAATAATAATTTCTTAATTATTGATTAAAAATTATACTAGTCATCTTTACTGACGTTTGACATTTAATTTGATTAGAAATAAAATAATTTAACACGCAATAACTTTATAAATCAATTCCCGGTCTGAATTAAAACAAATTAAGGAAATTAATTTCAGAAATAAGTTTCGTTTATACAATTAATTATATCTTTTACAAGAGGAGAAAAATGAGAGAGAAGGCGAGAGAATATTGATAATAACGTGTCTTTATCAACGGCGAAACAGTTTCACGAAGGAATAGCGATATAGACGACGAACGAGCGACGCTATACGTATATTGGAAACAATATGTTGGCTACGCTTCATCCCGAAGAAATAATTCAAAAGGCGATCACGATTAAGAGGATAAGGCGCGCTCGCAAGACGCGGGCACGATCCTTGCCTCGTAATCGATGGTTTTAAACGAGCAATGGCTATCGCGCGACTCGTCTTTGATACGTAGCGGCGTAACGAGTACTGGCCTTCGGCGCTTCGCGAAGTAATGTAGGTATCGAGTGTTATGAGCGGAGGTATACGTAACACGTAAAGTAATACCTTTATCCCGGGCACACGCGCGCGCGCACGTCTGTGTGCGCCATTGCGTACGTATGTATTATACGCCACGTAGTATAGGAAGTCGCTTTATGTCAGAGATCGATACTCATAAAATGTTTCGGCACGGTTAGGTGCTCCTTCTTGCCCTTCCTGCCCCCTACCCCATCGGGGGCCGATCCTCCTTCTTCCTCCTTTTCGCTTCACTGTCTCTATCTATTCATCTGCCTTCCCCTTTTCCTATCCTTTCGGTATCTTCAACGGAGAGAGGGCCGTATCGCCGACGTATTTACGATCGTCGTAAGCCTCGATCGTAAGGTTCGCCGTGGATGTCGATATCGAGCCTGCTCTCTCTTTCTCTCTCTCTCTCTCTCTCTCCCTCTCTCTCTCCTCCCATCTCCTTTCTTCGTGCGCCCTTTCCGCCGTTCCTCTCCATTCTTTCTATCCTATCGTGGTCGTTTCTGATCGTTGCGCGTAGAGAGAATCCAAAGCCGCGCGATAATTCCCGGTTTTCAGATATTTGTCATTGATTGTTTCTTTACCCGTATGCTTGTGTTTTTATTACATGTTTTGCGTGTTATTTCGATATTTCTTATGTGTGGAAAATATTTAATTTTATTCGGGTTTATCGTTCAGAAATTGCAATAATATTGATTTATGCTTAATTATCGTGATGTGTGACGCGTAATTTCAACACTGTAAACATATTCCAAAAGATGAGATTTTTAACTTTAATGTTTCCAAGCTTAAAAATTAATTGTTCCAGACATATTAATGTAACAAATTATATTTAATTCTACTAAATAATATTCCACGCGTAGTTTGACGTGGTCCATTGCAGCATGTTTTGGGGGGGAACCATAGGAACACGGATGATCCAGCAACGCATATCCACCGCTGGTCAGTTAGGCTGGGCATATGGCAGGTCGTATCTATGTAGCCAGGCAGACAGCTGGAGTGACTCATGGCGGATTACAGTGATTGCTTGTTTATGGTCATTAACATCCTCGTGGTCCCATAACTACCCCGCATGGCGTCCCATCCCATCAGCGGGCCCCCACCGTACGTGCTAGACTATATGCTTACGTATATGTGTACGCAGGTACGTCGGATGCAGCCTGTACACCGGCACGTGCATATGTACGTTAAAGAGGAAGAGAGACGGAAAGAGAAGGAGAGACAGAGAGAAAACGAGGATGCAGATCGACGTTTGAAGTAATTTGAATAATAATAAAGTTTCCATGATCTGCGCGATAGCCTCCAAAGGAATAATTGCTGCGTTTCAAAATTATGGAAAATACTTGGAATCTTCTTAAAATACATTAAAAGACGCCCATAGAACACAAGAACTTTGTAGTGTGTATATAATTAATATTATATTAGAATCGTGTTGTAATATCTAATATGGCATTCAAGTGTGCAAATTTTGATAGATAGTAATCTTGATAGACACTTTTTTTCTATTCTTATTAAGATGAACCTACTAAACCATCTTTTATGAAAATGCGAAACGATTATAACGAAAAGACAAATTTCTAGACAACAGATAAATTCAGCAGCAGCGCGTGGATGAACTTTACGACGAACTCGTCCCGGTACATAAATCATGTCTATCGCGCGCATGTTTTATAAAACAACGAATATACGTATGGAGATGGTGACAGTTACTGAAAAATGCACGTCGGTGCGAATGAAGCAGATGGATTTCGCCAATTTGCCACGGGGTACTGACCGCGCAACTGTCTTACAAAAACGACGGACGATTTGTTCCGCGGTGAATCGGGGGAAAAAAAAAAGGAACGATATTTCGACGCCTCGCGAGAGGAGGGTGTCGCGCTGCGTTTCCGGCAATTCGCCGCGAGACATAGATCGTGTGGGCGCGGACCGCATTCGGGGTGCAATTGCGATCGGCCGGCGAGTCCGCGCGCGCGAGCGGCGTGTTTAGCACGGGCTGATTGATGGAAACGGGTCCTCCTAGAGCAACTGCTGCCCACCAACGGCAATTATACCCGCTACACGCATTGTATCGTCCCCGACACATAGATCGCCCGTGCTCGTTCGGCTCGGCTCGGTGGCCAGTAACACTAATACGACCCTGGGACGCGTAACTCGCGCCACCCCGCAACACCGACATCGGCCATCGATACCGTCAACCGACGCCCGCCACCGCCGTCGCCACCGCCGCCGCCACTGCCCTGCTGCCACCCCTTGATTGCCTCATTGGATCGCATTATGTCGGCGCCATTATCATAATTCAAGGATTTTTTACGGACGTCCCGCAAAGCACGGGCTTTGGCTCGAAGCCCGATTGCCCGCAGAGAGACACGCATCGATCGATTGGACTCGGCGCGAGCCGATATCTATCTTTCAACTTTCGACTGTACACCTGTCTTCTTAAGGTGATTTAATTAACTGATTTCACGCAGATGTATACAGTTAATAATTACATGAAGCAAAACTGTACGAATATTTATATGGAATAAAGGCTACAAGATTTAACAATGCAAACGTGTGTCTTCCTTTCCTTTTCTCTCGAACAGGTTAATCCGACGATACGGAGAGAGCATAACATCGTTACGATAAGCTTCGTAAATCAAGAATAAAATCAGATAAAAAGGGGATACATTCTTTCGAGAACATCAGATAAGAAATGCCGGAGCAAAAACGCGGGAGCATATCGTAAAACGGAGGGGGCAGCGTCGCGCGACGAATATAAGGGCGCCTCTAATAAAACATAACTACCAAGGAGTCTCGCGGTCCGTACGACGTTATGGATCGGGACGTCGACCTCGGTATTCCGCGACGTCAACCGTAGATTCACATAGATGGGCGTAAACACATATACACGCGCACACGTGCAGACGCGAGGGGTAACGCGGTATAATATGATAATAACGCCCACCACGCGGGTAGATAGGTATAATTGTCGAGCATAACTCAGGGCGGAGCGACCTGGACGTCGGTGATGTACGCCTTGGTAAAGCAGCCCCGGGACTACGGCGCACCGGACTCCCACGGGTTACGACGCGGCACCGGAGGGGAAATGGGGGTTGCTTGGCCTGGGAGGGGAGGAGGTTGCAGCTTTCCTTAATTTATTGATATAATCAGCTCAGCTTTGTTAAACACGCATAATAAGGCTGCCAGAGGGATGGCGTGAATAATCCGGCGACGCGCCCGATGAAAGTAATCTTAATTGGTCTACGAACGCGCGCGTCACGCGGAGCCACGGCGTTACGTCTAAGCTAACGGCGGGTGCGCGAGGATCCGCGAGGAGACGATGGGGCTTTGCTTTTAACTTGAATTAAACCCCACGCCAATTACGCTCGGTTTGCGCTAACGATACCCGGCACCGCGCCGCGCCGCGCCGCGTCGCGCCGTTTGCATCGGATGGATTTGGAGTACGCGATTTTCCGCATCGCGGAGCCCGCCACTCGATTTTGTAATGCAAGCGGTAAACTTGCACCGTGAGGGCGAAGAGGAGTGTTGTCGCTAGGGCAATCTATTATCGCCGTTGCGCATTATTATGTCATCTGATGTGTGCGCTGATACGTAAAACATTTTTAGTAGTCGTGGTATAAACCGTTATTGTAAGATTATGTGTGTTTCAAACAATATGTTGCAAACAATGTTCTTATCACAAAGCTGTTACGATAAAAGGGTTTAACACAATTGCGTTATACTTATCGTCAAATGTACTCTTACAGTATTAATTAATAATCATTAATTTAATGTTTGATGTTTTTATCGAGACATACAAGTATCCTAAAGATCCGTAAATCCTTAATTTATGTCGCGGAACATCGTGGACAATGTTACTAGGTCAACGTTTATCATCGCGAAACAAAATTATGAGATAGTATCGTAAAGGCAATTTACGGCTTTTCAGGCAAGAGAGCGAAACTCGGCGGATATTGCGCGGCGGTGCCGGACAAACGATGCGGGTAACGACGCGACGAGCCAAAAACCGAAATAACGTACGGGCTTGTCGAAGTGCGAGGTGATGCGGAGCGTCGAAACATCAATCTTGCCAACTTTTTCGAGAACTCCGCACGCGGCGCCGATGATGCGCGGTGACAGGCCGCAGAGGTTTAGGAAACGATCGCGGACGGTGAATGCGTCCGGGTGCGACGCCGATGGCACCACCGAGAGTACACGTGGGACGAGGTGGAGGTAATCACTTGGTGATGTAGTTCCTGCGAAGAGCGGATGGAGAGAGTCGTGATGAGAGAGAGAGAGAGAGAGAGAGAAAGATAGAGAGAGAGGGTGAGTGCGGGCGGGAGAGACCGAGGGGTTGAAACGGTATACGGTCTGCATCGCGGTGCACACGACCACCGGTACACACACACACACACACACACACAATAGTGCCGCACCGAGTGCGAGTATTAGAGCGATTGACTGCCGGACGTAACCCGTACGTGCCGGCCGGTAACACGTGTAACATACTGCCGCCATGTATCTCCCTCTACCCCGTTCACGTGTTTATGTGGAACCAGGGTCGGTCGCCATCGCACACATCGCTCGAAAGACGAGCCGCATTTTTGCCCTCCCACAAATCGTCACCGGGCCGCCGCTATTGCAGCTAGGGAGGAAGTGAAATTATAGTACTTTCAGGCCCGACACGTTATCTCGTATGTATATGTATGCATGAAGATTATTTTGATTATTATCGAGGAATTTTAGGTAGCTTGTTACAAATGTTAGGCAGATTGTTACAAACGTGATACTAATCTTCTCAGTTGTCGATTATTTAATATAATTATTTAATACAATTACTTTTTATAAAAATTTGCTCCAATTTTTATTAGATATACATTATTTTATGGTATATTATAACATATTGTAGTACATTATTTAATTTTCTAATTACAAAACGTAACAAATATATATATATATTAAATTAAATTCAATTGAAAGATGATTGTGTTGTTGGAAAATAGAGTAAACCTTAATCTTATTATATTTTTAAGTATACAGGTCATTTTTAAGTATCCAAACTTGAAAAAAAAATTTTAATTTAACTGTATTCTTTTTTAACTTATTTGCAAATATTTCATTTGGAAGAAATATTTCATTTTCGTGAGCGATTAAAACAAAGATTTTATTTGTATATAATTTTAGTATTTTCGTAAATAAGCTTTTTGAAAAATAAAATAAATTAAAACCTTATTTGGTTTTCAGACATGTTAATTATAGATTTGCAATCTTTGTAATCTTTAGAAAATCTTAAACGGATTGGCAATGCATTAAAAGTCAGATGAAACTCGAGTATGAAGTTTACCGATCAAACCGTGAAATTTCTGACTGGACGTCTGACTCGAAGTGGCTTAATCCCCTCGCGAACTTCGCGCGACTCTCTCTTAAAAGTCGTACGTCGAATGTCTAAGTAATAAAGGCACGCAAGTTCGATCGTTAACACGATCTAAAATTCCACTGGAGGGGAGTTGCCAAAGTTGGTGAATTTACAACGTTTCTATGGAAAGTAGCCAATGTAAAAGATATTTGCGGGACTCTCCCCTTCACGAGTCGCCACCTCGTGTCTCTCCGGGCGATATCTCCCTATCGGACTACCCTCGTCACATTCTTTTCCCATAAAAGCGTAGGAGTGTCTCTTCGCGCGCGCACGCTCGCCGATTCGACGCGAATTTCAGCGTCACTGCGCGCCCGAGCGAGCTTGCTAATTACCGCCGGTATAACAACGCTTCGTCCGCTCCGATAAAAAGTAATGATTCATTTCGCGCAAACGCTCGTCGGTTTATCTGTTTCTGGCGTTGGCGGAGGAATCGTTCTTGCAACTAAACAGCAGCAGCGCGCCGTACGGCAGGGAAGATTTACGTGACGCGGTGCCGGGAGAGAGAAGATATCAGACACAGGGAGGGAAGTGTCTGGCTCGTTTCTCCGTACACTTTTTCGGTATCCCTTACCTCCCCGTCTCTTCCTTTTCTCCTCACCCCCGCTTCCTCCGCAGCCTGACCGGCTCGCGGGAGAGATGGCGAACGCGGGATCGGGATCCTGCAGACGAGTTAACGCCGCCGGAGAACGCAAGAAAACCCGGCGAACGAATGGTAGTCGGCCAAGATCCGCCGAGTTCGGCTCTCGAGTGAATAATTAAATTACGCGAGCGAGAGATCGCGCGACTGCCTGCAGTGAGAGGGGGGCGACCCTCGGGCGGGCTGGGGGCCAGGTGGCGAGAAGGGCGAGGGAGGCAGGCTCAAAGTTGAAATTTCACGCGCCATTGTTCGATCCCGCCGAAGGAATAGGAGTTAGAAGCATTTAGGGAGCGGCAAGCAGGCACGAGGCTGTGAATTACGGTCGAAGATACGGCGAGACGTGGCGTAGAGGCGAAGGGATGCCGTGGATCGGCGGCGTCGGCGGCGAGGGAGACGATAGAGAGAGGGCGGTCGGGGGCTGAGACTTTAATTCCAGGCTACATCTACACAGGGTAACGGAGCCACGCTTCTTCGGCCTAAACGACTTCGATTTCGACTCCGCGCGGCGAAACGAGATTAATCGCATCCCTTTTGTTCTTCTCACGGCCGTGGCATACGACGCGACAAAGTTTTACTTGATTGAACTCCCGACGTACCATACGTTTAACGATTACCGATTTAATTTCTTTCTACCTCTTAATCGCATATTTACGCGCATCCTCGATGTAAATTTCTCATTATATGTCGGGATCCGCGCCCCGCGCGTGGACTCGCCTATCCCTTTTGGCAATGCAAATGCAATTCACCGTACGGTGGTGCGTACGCGACGAAGAAACGTCCGAGGTGAAAGACTGCGCGGAGCGGTCGGTAGCGCTGTAAGGGAGCAAAGAGTGGACGGAACGGAAAGGAGAAAGAAGAAGGAGAAGAAGGGGGAGGAGGGGGGGGAAGAAGAGGGACCCGCATTCTCGGAGATTATCGTGCTCGCCATCAGCGTATCACGGCGTCAGAGGACAAGATTTATATGTAGAGTTTATTGTCGCTGAGTCCGCCCTACTGCGTTTTATGGATGTTTTTCGAAGGAGCGCTGCCGCCCGCGTGATCTATCGCGGCACCCTCGCTCTTCCACCCTCTCCTTCTCACTCTGTCACCGAGCTCTTCTCGCTCTCACTCTCTCTCTTTTCCGCCTTCCTTCCCTGTCGTTCTCTCTGCCTTCTTCTCGTTCCCTCCCCCGCTCTGATTCGGTACACGAGGGTGGCGCTGAGGGAGACAGAGGGATTCCTAATGAACGCTACGACGGAATCTCCTCTCTCTTTCCCCCCCTCTCTCTCTCTTTCTCTCACCTCACCTCACTCCGGTTATCTCTCCCTTTCTCTCTTTCACTTTTTACCACGCTGTGCCTCCACACTCTCTTTCGCTCTCTGACTCGTTTCTGTAGTCAGCGCCACGTCGTTCGCCCCACACATTAACGCGAGATTTATACCGCAGAATCCTGGACGATATCGCATTTACATTTTTGTCGCATCACTATAAACCACCTACCTACGTTAAACTACCCCGTCTCCCTCTGCCACCCTCCCTCCCTCCCGCCACCGGAGGCGACCGGGGCACGAGCAGTATTTCATGATCGAGCGAGCTTTGTTTCGTAACGCGCGCGATTTCGCGGAGGTTGCGCGGGTTGATTCGTTGTTTCGCTCGCTTCGGCTGTCTACGAGCGATTTCCATTGCGAAAAATGTGACCGTGCGCGCCATGTTTCTCGGGGTAGTTACTTGGCGTTTTAATGGCTCGACACTTTATTATCGAAGCTTTAAATTACCACTGAGTCACGCGCATCGTCATACGACGCGCATCAGCACTCTCTATTAAACAACTTAATTACAATTAACTGTAATATGTGCGGTATTATTTTGAATGGCACTATAACGCCATTCAGAGGGTAAAATATTTTAGCAATTCAAAAAATACTATTATAAAATATAAATCTCACAGAAATAAATTATATTTTTATAAAAAATACTCCTACTTACAAAGTTCTTGTTGCATTAAAATAAACGTGTTGCTGTTATTAATTCTAATTTTCCTCTTTATTTCTTATGATATATCTTTTAAAGATATAAAAGCGTAAATTAATTGTGTTTTTAAAGATAAGTAAAAATGGACCTTGTTCGGACATCTTACACAGATACATTACTTTTGAAATAATTAAATGCTGTCGACATAAATAGCAAAACTATTATCCTCGTAAAAAAAATTATATTAAATATAAATTTAAAGAATTTTTTTCTACTTATGTCTCTTCTCTGTACATGTACATCTAATACCCTTCTAATTTGTAAAATTGTCTTTTGACATGCATCGGCACTACCGTTTCCGCATGCGACGTGTTAATCTCGCGTCGACTACGCCGTTTTGAGATCTCGTCGATAATCGACTCGGCGTCGGCGGTTAAGACAAGATGGATTTGTCACGCATCGCTGTCGTTTAGTCGATAAAGTGACGAGAGTCAGCCGGCGGTACAAGGTGCTAACTAGACAGAGCGGCACTCAATTATTACCGTCAGACCTCGTGTAGTTTAACTCATCCACCCCATTCCGGCGAGCCCTCCTCCCCACCTGCCCTCAACTAAACACTTTACGAGCAGCTTGCCTACACGTCGCGCGCGATCAGTGTCGTCCTTGCAACGCCTCTTATCGAAAATGGCAGCCCGTTAACGGCGTACACGTAGTCAGGTGCCGCGCGCTCTCTCTCTCCCTCTCGCGCACCCGCGTGTGCATAGGTGCCGACTAAGGCATCGCTTCTACGACGCGTCGTCGCGAGGATATGGCGAGGATATCGACCATAGACGACGGAATGGCGATTAACGCGCGAAACGCACCGACGACTCGCTCGAAAGAACGTCACCAGCTACTAATTCTTACTGCTTGACCGATGAAAGAGGGGGCAGGGATAAGAGAACGACTACGCCGACGTGTGTGCTAAATTATTATTATTATTATTATTACGCGACACATATGGAAATAAATTCGTTATTTAAACTATAAAAAAATCACTTGCATATATTATACTTTTATCGTGTGTCGCTGAAACGAGAGAATGATGGAATTGATATCAGTAATAATATACAAAAACAAATGTCTTATGTTACGTTATTACAGTTATTCATCTGACGAGAAATCCGCTGCGAGAAACAAAGTAAAGAGAAAAAATTCAACTTACATTTTTGAATCTACGATTTTATTTTCCACATGCTATGATTAGAAACATGACCGCGTGCGAGATTGCGCATCCGCGGCGGGCGTTCCGTTGCCGCCGAAGGAAATTCCTGAACGAGAGAACCGTAAGAATCTGTCGAACTACTTGGTAGTCATTCTCTTCGGCTGTATATCCCATTCTTCCCTCGGTAAGCACGCGCAGGGACACGAATGTATCTCCAGCATTTCTCGCGTGGTAGGTGGCACAATGCGAAACAAATTTGTTGCCAGCACGCTGGATGATGTAACGCCGCGAAGATTTCTCTAAGGAATTCGCAGCAATGCTTGCATTCGTCGATTCGTATGGGAAGAGGAGTAGTCTCTCCACACCCCGGCGGAAGTCTCCCGATACGCGCCGTTCATCGCGGGATCATGCAAGGAAAATTGGATGTGGAACTCCCGTCGAGATCGGTTCGAACCTTCCTCCGGAATTTCATCGGTTATACAGGAAGATCCCCGTAACTCATGCTTTTTATCGGAAGTTTAACTCGATAAGCTAATGGAAACTCTGTCGGTGCTTTGAAAAATATGACGAATAACAGATCGAGAATGCAGACGCGTGAGATGCTTATCTTTTCCTCTTTCAGTCTTAAAAATTCTACATCACTTCCGTAAATTAACATTGAAAAGATCAGGAGTAAAAATGTACTTTTCGAATGTGTTTATTGTAAAAGATAAAAAAGTACCTTGTGTTCATTTTAAGAATTTCAAATCCCAACTTCAAACACTTCTTAATTTTGTGCGTTTTCTTGAATAAAATTGGTACTCAATATTGTAACAAATCATCTAAAACACTGTAATCATCAATATCATTTTGATTCTTCAACAAGACACTTTTAAAATATTGTAGAAATTTTTACCATCAAAACGATATTAGCAACACTAACGCTATTATGTTAGATGTCTTTATCTTAAACTTGATGAATCAAAAACAAATCAGCAAGACAATTTTGATAGCTCAAAATAATTATTTTCAGATCTATGTTAAAAAGAATAAAGTATTTAATATTTAAAAACCATTTTATCGGTAATTGTCAAGTACGATATCGAACATATTTTATGAAATAATGGACGCTCTAGAATTTCAAAAATTAGAAGAGGATTAAGAATATTTTGTAGTTACATATGTTTAAACTAATTTCATTGATAAGCAGACTTATTATTAAGACGGTGTATTGTTTTAATATTATATTTGTATTAATGTTAATCTCTCATAATTTATATTATACATATTTTTTTATAATTCACTTTCAATTTAAAAGTTTCTCTTTTGAATAAAACGATACCAATTTCTGAATAAATATTTTATTGCAGATTACAAAGAAAATTTACGTAAATCAATTTTTATTAATCTCACGATTTAAAAAAATGTATAATATTTGATATATTAAAACAATACAAAAATTCTCAATACTTGTATACGGTGATGAGGTACAGCAATACTATTTGAACTGCCATTTCGGCAGAAAAATTGCTAATTCGAGGTATTCGTATACGCTTTTCGCATATCCGGTCTGGCGCGGACTGGAAAGCATGGACGAAGTGAAGCTCACCGAAACACGTACGGCAATTACAGTGGCCATCCTGGAAAATAGAGGGTCTCTATCCCACGATTGTTATCTACACGTGTTGTTTATTGATTGTCTCGTTGTCTCGAGGCAACCGGCAACGTACGTCGTAGGACCAAAAGCACGGCTGGCGGTAATTGCCACCGAGCGAAGAGGCGTAACAGAATGTACGCTGCGCGCGTGTTTTCGAAGAATTAAATTTCAGAAGGGATTAAATTTAAATGTATAGAGAGCGGGGTAAGGTAAAAGGATTTCCTTCGTAAATATCGCGAATCCGACATAGCTCGTATTTGTGCATACGTATCAAGTTCTGGTGCAAATATCAGTACGAATTATTAAGTAATACCTAATCTCGTATAAATGTGTCCCAATACTACAAAGAATTTGTTCACAACTATTTAAATCTTAAATAAATGTATGTACGATTGCATACATTTATAGCATTTTGAATTTTTGTGTTACTGCAATGAAACATCTATGATTAGATTATGGTCTATTATTGTCAAATTTATTATGATAATTACTCATGAAGCTATTGCATTATATACTATTTTATAGTAAATTATATTACATTTATCAAGTACAAGAGAGAGGACTAGAAGTGAAAATACACTTTTAAAATAATTTGTTGCAAAAAGGGTAGTCTTTTATATATCAAATTCTAAGCATTAACTTCGGAGACTTTTTAAACGGAAACTGAACAATTTTGATAACAAAATAAATTATTGTATAACAATTTTAATATCAAACTTTTCATTTAATATTTTAATAACAAACAAAAGATTTATTTACGTTATTATTTCAAAATACGAAGTCAAAACTTAGGATATTTCACGATGAACAGCAGGATATGCTTCTGAACATTAATCAAATACGTGCGCATTCTAATTGCAATCAATATAGACAAAGAAATGTTATCGGCTAATAGCCGCTACTTACATACAAAGTAGTAATAAAATATTTCCATCTAAAAACACGTGTGTGAAGTTCTCACGTCTAGCCTTCAAATTTCAAGTTTTCCGGGCAAAATAATTGTTAAAAAAATGTTTTAATTAATTATATCACCGGAACTTTTTAGAAAATTATTGTACGCGTCCGTATCTATATGGGAACTGCGTTAAAAGAAATAGAACTATCGATATTCGACCAGCATCTCATGTCTAGACCTATAAATACAAGTTTTCCATCAAGATAGTTGTTAAAAAATACTTTCTAAATTTTTTTAATTAATTAATTTTGTCTATCTGAGATGCCAGTTACACCAAATCCTTGTGCGCAGACGTATAAGAATATATACGTATGTTTTGTAATAAAAAATTTTTTTAAAATTAATTTAATCATCAGAACTATTGATAGGACGTCTCTAAACGATAGAACTCTATAGATTTAGTCTTCTCTGTGGTCGTATATTCGAAATACGGTGAGATGCTATTATGTGATTTTGGAAGTTAGCATCTCATTTATAAAAATTTAATCAAAATAAGTAATTCAACGGAACTATTGTTGAAACCTATCAAGAACTGTAGAACTATACTGGATGCAAGTAATTCTGCAAGTATTTTTATGAGATGCTAAACTTTGAGATGCTAACTTCACACACGTTCTAAAAACCACTATATATCCTTATGATATTATTCCAGATAATTATGAATCTCTTAATATACTTCCTCGATATAGTACTCAAAGTATTGCCAAAAAGATCTTTGAGTTTGTTCTGACTGAACTGATAGGCCAGCCTTTTTCAATTGTGCTACAATCATCTGTCCTAAGAGCACCCGTTTGTGATACTACACTGGATTATTTTAATCACGAATTGAATATTAAAACTTTGGTCTCAAGATCGTTCCTTTTTTTTAAGAGTAATAAATTAATACTAGTAATAACAACAAAAGTAGCCAAACAACGGCAAAATCGATAAGACAAGCGCGGGTTTCATCTTTCTCCCTTTTTTTTGTCACCACGCGCAGCGTTAATATCAACTTGCGTCTGCGAGAGTAACATAGAATTTGTACTGATTCCGAAAACGTGTCAATTTTTTAAACAAAAGCACACTTTCAATGTTAGTTGATACAACTGTATTTCGCAGCAAATGTATTTTATATTAAAGAGTCAACTTTTAGCAACTTTTAGCAGAAAAATTCTACCAACGTTTAGCTGATATTTCCAAATCATTTCTCTCTGTGTACAAGAATCGACGTTCGTACATATAATAAGGATTAAATAAAAATTATTATAAACTTTGACATGTGAAATTTGTTTACAAGGATATTTGATGGGCAAAGTTGAGCGATGCAGAAACACGAGATTCAAATTGATCAAAGAATAGCTAAAGTCTTTTTTCTATCAAAAAAATGTAGGTTTGTATAAGCATATATATTGCAAGAGATCAATTGATGCGAATGAGTGAAAATTCTAAAAGCTCAGCTCTATGGATCAGGAGACAAATGGAACCGTTATTCAGAGCTCAATTCCAAGTAGAGATTAAGACCGTGGGTATCGACTACGCGCTTACAATTCCTCGAAGGAAGAAGCAAGCGAGTTGTCTTCAAACTGGGACTCGTAGATCATCGCAAGAAAGCCCGTTTATCGGACGATGGCGCCACTTCGGGGGATGTGGGAGATGTTCGAGGGCTGGGACAGACGGCGGGGAAAACGGTCTCTTCCACGGCTACCGAGCAATGAAGCCTGTCAACCGGATGATGAACGTCAGGGACGTAAACCTGACGGGTGATTCCGGTCGTCTTCGACGAACGGCCGACGCGGCGAACACGGACCCGTACATCACTTTTATTGCTACCCAGGCTCTCGTGATCCCTTGCACTGTACGCTCACTGCGGATTGGACGGTGAAGATTTTGCCGCCTATCTCTGCCCGACCGACGTTCGACGTAGTAATCACAAGCGGTCAGTAGCATAGGAACGTGTTACGGCAGCCGTATCGGAAAATCCCGACGAGGATTCAGCGTTCTCTGGATGTTTCAGACATCGTATTTTGCGCGAGTTATCATTTCGATATATGATAAGAAAAATATCAAGCTCTGAAAAATTTTAACTTCATACACACAAAAATTTACATCTCTATACATTTTTTATTTTATTTTAAAAAAAAAGTAATTATCTCAGTGTAATAGGGACTTTATTTTAAATATTACCATATTTACTTCTATTTAACATTATTTATGTTTAAAATAACAATCTTATGCATAGTTTAATGCATTAAAAATCATTTTGCAAGATTAAGATATGACTTTCTTTAACAAAGACATAACATTTTTGTAATCACCAAATAAATCGGCGGACAATTAAAATTCGTCTTAAAACTTATAATGCATGACGTTAATCTGTACGACAATTTCTTACGTCAGGAGAGAGAACGAGCCTCGAAACGAAGTGAATCGAGCGCGAAAATAAACAGAGCTATTCAATTTCTGCCGCGCGCTATCAAGCAAATTCTCGCGTCTCTCGTTTCCCCCTTTCACGACATCAACGAGCGACGCTCGAGCAGTAACAGCGAATAATAAATTATCAACGTATTCCGCTTCCACTACCCCCTCAACTCACCTCCCCCCCCCCCCCCGTCATCGCCGGCGCCCTTTCTCGCTCCACGTCGAAGTTCCACGTGCACCACTATGCGCATCAACGTAATTGCTCGCATATTATAATTTATATCGGGCCCTGAATGAGGACTATTTGGATGTGAACAATCGGCACGCCGACAATGCGAGACCTTAAATCATAATTTGGTTAATGTGGAATGTAATGTCGATGTTGGCGCGAGCGTATCTCCACCTGCGGATAGAGAGTGGGAGAGATAGGTTTCTCTCTCTCTCTCTTTCTCTCTCTTTCGTACACTTACCCAACCGCTCACTCGTTCATACGCAAGCACATACACGCGTACTCTATGCGAGGGATTATAAATCGCGGGCCAATGAGTGGCTTCCATTCGTTATCACTGCCGTTGGCACGCCAGTTAGGTGGGCACCTACGTAACGCCATCGTGTTTGCCGATGTTTTACGCCCGAAATATCGCGCTTTCGGCACCAACAACGTTTTCGACTATTATAATGCTCCTCATCGACGAGAAAACCAAGCCGAGGAAAAGACGCGTGAATGTCGAAACTAGAGAAAGTGACTTATGACCTTAAATTCAATTTACATATAATTTGTGACTATTGCTGTCGCTTCTATATTCATTAAACATATTGATTTAGAAAGTTCTGGCAACATATCTCTGTTTTCGAATACTGAAATCTTTTTATATATATAATAAATAAAATATACTGTCAAATAATTGAAAAAGTACCAATAGAATGAAAGATTCTGATTAACGACATGTTAAACTGATCAAAAATTTTTACATATTATTTTTACATATTATGTTTTATTCAGCAGACGCACTCAAAAAATATTAGTTTTCTGCAATGTAGGGAGAATAAAGAAAATCTAAAAATGCCATATCGTAGTCACACTTACATCGTTTATTCCGGATTCAATGGCAAATGTAAATTCGCCAGGTCTAAGCTGGCCTCAAGTTGTTGCATCGTGCTATGAAAGTACCGCTTTTGAGCCTTTTTCCTTAAAAAGCTCCTAGACCGATCTGCAGATAATGGAGTTAGGCGGATGGATAAGGGCACGGGCGATTCTTTCTTATGATCACCGTATTATCGGCAATGTTGATCAAAATAAAGAAATTTGATGACTAGCTTAGACTTTTATGTTGTGTCGCGTGAATTTTAAACTATTTCGAATAATATCCCCCTTTTCGATATTTTAGAGACGAAATCGTGTCCGATGATACAATGTTATGGAATTTCTCGATTGTACGTCTCCCAGGCTCGCGCTCGTCTGCAAAATGCGATCGATAAAATAACGACGTTAGCTCGATGCTACCTCGTCAGGCTCTGGTGTCGAGACGAGTGAGAGGGTTGAGTGACGGCCCCGTCGGATTCGATGTAACAACCCTTCGACGTCGATACGACGGTCTCGATAAGGCGGAGAAACGAAGCCGTGCGGAAAGAGAAAAAAAATAATTATTTCCGAACGGGCGCGGAATATGTTAACAGTAGTAAAGACGCGCGCGAAGTCAGCCCTTGCTCATATCAACAGAAAATGAAAAGCGCATCGGATCCTTATTTCTATACCCGATGATAATATCTAAAATATTTTTTAATGACATTTTAATTACATTTAGCGATGACATTTATTTCTTGTATTCGTGCGATTGTACATACTCGCGGGAACAACGTCCGGTGAGTGAAGCGTCATACTGTATTTGTCAGTATTTTTATATACTACACACTGTATACAATTGCAAGAAAACTAGAAGTTATCGTCACATTAAGAGGATCTAACGAGTGATTTTAAATAGACGCGACACTATTCGCACAATTGCAACCCGGTTTTACATTCCCCAAGTGCGTTCTGTAATGTATGTTCCCCATGATCGTTGTAACGACGGCAAAATAGAAGCTGCACGAGTCGCGAAAACGTACGATAACTATGCGCGTCCCGAAAATTAAATTCGTATTGCGGCACGACGCATCCCTCCCTATTTTCCGAAACGAGTCTGCGCAGTTCTATCTGCTAGATAGCCGGGCATCTTTAAGTCTCCTTCTACTTTATACGACCGTTATCGTGGTAGCCTATCTCCTGGATGGACCTTTCGCACCCCCGAATGACTTGGCCGCACATATGCAATGAACTCCCTTTTACTTCTCGTGAATTTGTTGGGGTTGGCGATAATGGTGACCCTCTTCCACGCGGGGGTGTAGGACGGTTGAGAATGAAAGAGAGAAAAAGATGCGAGATCAGCTCGAGAATCTGACTACATTCATGCGCAAGAAGGAGGGGAAGGGAGGTAGGGAGAACTGAGATTCGATGTTGCGTGAAATATAATACCTACTTTACGACGGAAATACCAATTCCATCGACGCGATCGGAGATCCAACGTGGAGCGATTAAGTTGAACGAGCTTCCCGGTGGAGGCTTTCTTTTACCGGAACAATCCTTTCCGAATCAGTGTTGCATACGTTTATGCATAAATGCAAAAATGGTTTTTTTTTTCATGATTATTTTATATTACTGACATTTATATATTGCAATCAATAAATTGCATTTAACAGAATTTGTATATTCGTGAAGTGATACGCGTTTCGATTTCCTTACGTCGAGTTTATTCGGCGTGATCGAGACGCTAACCGGAAGTCGCGGTCCGTGATTCGTTCCGGACGGCGTACTCTTATCGATGGCGGCGTAACCGGGATGGTAGTCAGGGGCACGGAAGTATCGTATTCGTCTCCCGTTGGATGATGTCATAGTCGAGCACAGGGTAGCCAGATAATAATTATAAGTTACGAACTTGCCGGGGTCGGCGTTTCGTGGGTTATAGCACAGAGGCAGCTCCCGGTGGCACGCGGGGCTAGCGAGCGGAGATGGTGTGAGTCCTGGTTGCGGCTCGGCGAGCGGACACTATCGCGTTACGATGTTGCATTAATCTGCAGCAAGCAAGTATCGGCAGCCGCCGGCCCCTGGGTGGTTGCGGGTCGCTTCTGGGGGTACGGAAGAGGACGATACTGCGCCAGAGGATGGCCCGGCAGACGGGATAGCTAACCTACATGCTTCCTAAATATATTGTCGGTATAACACACCGGGACGAGAGGAGAGAAGGGAGAGACGTTAGGGGGAGAGCGGTAAGGGACGCGGGTCCAAGAGGCAGCAGCTCCGGCAAGAGCGGTGTATCGTCTCTCCCTACACTCGTTCCGCTCGTGTATACTGCAACGGAGCGAGGGAAACGAAGCGAGCGAGCGAACCGGAGGAAAGTGCCGCGACAAACGAGAGAGAGAGAGAGAGAGAGAGAGGGAGAGAGAGGAAGGGAGGGACGGAGGAACGGACGCTCCTGTCCATGATGTGGGTGTGTAATGGCATGTGTAGTGGTCGAGGGCGAGACAGGGTTGCTGGGACAGCAGTACGTCCCCGAGGCCCAAGCACACCGCACGGAGGGCGCACACGTGTACACATGTGAGTACGCGCGCACGTGCAAGGGTTGGTGTATACTATATGATTCTCATCCACATATATCCCGACGTCGCACTTAATGCCGCCTGCGAAATGAGTAGAACCGGAGAGAGGGAGAGAAATGAAAGACAAAGAGGGGGAGAGAAAGAGAGAGAGAGAGAAGGAGAAAGAACGTGCGAGGAGAGGGAGACGCTCGATTGTGCACGTCCGGTGAGGAAGAGAGACAGCAATGCGGCACAAGTCACTTAGATAACTGGTATCGTACGTGAGAGCGTATCGTTACTCGAGCGAGGACCAGAGAGACACGTCCTTGTGTATCGAGCCGCAACGCGATGTCGCGGCGATCCCTGAAGCGAACCTAATGCGCAATCGCTCATTTTGTGCTCGCATACGGGATTCTTAAAGATGATATAAATTCAATATAAATAACACGGGATTAACTTCACATTTAATATAATAGTATTTTTGAAATTTACAAGTTGCAAATTAAACAATTTACAAATTACAATTTACGCATTAAAAAGGTAATTAAAATATACAAATAATCTTGATTAATGTTTAGAAAAGAATTACTTTTCGACAACAAATTATGGTGCATAACACAACTTCAAATTTTGCTAAAATATTTTTTAACTCAATTAAATTATAAAGAAATTAAACTACTACATATTAAAATCAAGATTTTTATATGTAATAGTATTTTTCACAAAAATTATTTTTAGTCCCAAGACTATACACTATATGTGTGTATATACGATTGATATTAAGTTTCTCAATATGATATATCATTCGAATGCAACATTATCTTTTTACATGATTTTCACAAAGATTTATTTTCTCAACAAGGCGAAGGTTTTACATAGTAAGCGATTCGATGCATAATACGCGTACTTAAATCTCATTCTATTTTGAGATACTCGTGCACGCGCATATTTCATTCTTCTTCGCGAATATCGTGCATCATGATCAAAGCGAAAAGAACGAAGAAATCCAAACGACACGGAGAGAGGAGAACGCGAAAAAGGAAGAAAAGCGTAAAGGGAAAGAGCCGCTCGACTGTCTCGCCGTGGTTATTCCGGCTTTTTGATATCGGTCGGGTTTCGCCGCGGCAGTATCGAGCTAACAATTAATTATTGGCGGCGCTTCAGAGGGCTGCCGGCAGCCGTAGTTAAACATTACGCGTTCCATATCTTACTGTGCTATCTAATCCCCCCGGGGGCTCGAGCGCTACTGCAGTAATCTCGTTTAATTGCCGGCTGTAGACGCGAGAGTCCCGTTCAATTAGTTTTTCAAATAAACATTAGTTTCCTTAACACGCGGCGCCATAACGTGCCGGAGGATGAGAAGGACGAGGAGGAGGTGGCGGTAGGTGGAAGAGGAGACGGCGCGATCGAGGGATGACGTGAGGGAAAGAGAGAGACGGGGACGAAAGAGGGAGCAGGTGAGAGAAAGAGGGGCGTAGATATGGTGCAGTCGGAAGGCAGTCGGTGGAGGTGACGGGTCTGTAGAGCAGAAGGGATGTGGCGAGTGTGGGAGGGGAGGAACACCGATGGAGGAGAACGGCGGTGTCGCGTCCGCGGGGTAAGTAATTAACGACACATTTATACGATATCGCCCACGGGCGAGGGTGAGACGAGGCGAGGCGAGGCGAGGTGAGGTGAGGCGAGGCGAGGCGAGACGAGGCAAGAAGAGGTGAGGTGAGGTGAAGTGAGGTGAGGCGAAGCGAAGCGAGAGCCCAGGATCCCGTCCGTATGAAGTGCCCCGCTAATAGGAAGCTATGCGCTCGTCGATAGATACCTAGCTCCAACCGATAACCGGCTACTCCGCTTGCTAATACGAACGAGGGAAAGAACTCCGCGGCTCTATTCTATTGCGTCCGCGCAAAACTTTTCGACAATTTTTGACGATGGTGCGTTGAGGTAACGGAAGCCAACTCGCACATCGCCATCCAATCAATTCTGATTCGCGAGTCTAGATCTACATCCTCCATTCAGACGAGTTCTCTCTTTTTCTCTTTCTCTCTCTGAAGAAATTTGCAGAAGATATTTTATTAAGATAAGATTGCCAAAAGACTTGATTACCGCGAATTCGAATACTTTCTCAGCGGAGTCTCGTGTCCCTCACCGATTCATGAAAATTGACACTGATATATACATATGTCTGTGTAAATGTGTAGAAAATCGAGATAACCGGCAGACTTTTTCTACGGAAATCAAGAAAAGAACATTGAGGAAAATTGAATATTTTCTTATTGGATATTTTTACAATGAATATATTTAAAATACTAAAGCGGCAAGTTTTCGCGTATTCCTCTTTCGATCATCTTCTCAAGAAACAAAGACCTACCAACCAAGAGAGATCACATTTCTTAGGCCGCCGTGGCGTTGCCCAGAAAACTCCACAATTACGCAATGATTACGAGGAACGCGGGGGAGAAACGTTAACGGCGAATGAGCGGTTAATACCACTTTTGTCGTCGCGCAAAACGCAACGGCTGCCCGTGCGGCTGGTTATGGTGATGCGGATTATTCACTAATATGATTTACGACGTATTACCCCGACGAGCTAGCGCGCGACTCACAATGCGCACATAATGTGTGGCATAATTTATTAATTTTACTAATGGCTCCTGCCCATTATTATTGATTTCGGGCCGCGCCTCGTTCGGACGGGCGCTGATTTATCCCGGTCGTTATCGCCCCCATGTTAAATCGTCCGCGAACCAGGAGCCGCGAGAGCACAATGCGACGGCGCGCGAGCTTTTTCTTTCCCCAGAACACGCAGTACCGCGATGCAAACACCGCGTCCCGGTGCTATGTGTGTCGTTGCGAGAGCGCGGGAATCTTCCCCGCTGAGATTTACAGTCGACGCAGCGTATTAGCGAACCCGATAAAGTGACTGAAATCTATATTCTCGATTGCGCACTCGATTTGTAACTCAAGTCGACTTGTATACTATTTAATGCGTTTTTTTTTATAATATGCGGATTTCAAAGATTTTACTTTTTTTAGATGTGTAAGTCGCTTATCGATTTATTTTATTGAAACGTTTGTATTTGAAAAAACAAATAAACAGAGTCCAGTTCGGAAGAAATTTTGACCAAGTACACATTTTGTATCTCCAAATCCTTTTATTTGAGAAACAAAAAAAATCAACTTAAATTGTGTAACTTTGTTCATTTGTATTTTCAACGCTTTAATTTTTCCTGATAAAATATTACCTCTAATGTTTCCTCTAATATTTCATATTTTCCTGTGCTACTAACCTTTTTTACTGATTACAATTCTATTTTAGATTCAACAATAAATGCCATCCGTTAGGTGGGTACATAAGGGGAATGAAATAGACTTCCCTTTACACTTGTTAGCGAGCTACTTGCGAAAAAGTGGCGGGATAGTCGAACGGGGGATGTGGCACCGGTATTATCGGTTCCGAATCGGATCAGCGATGGTGACGACGAGTAGAGGAGCGTATGGACGTCCTAAACGCAGACACCGCGTTGTCCGAACGACCACACCGACACGATATTAAAACATTAAAATAATATATTGTCCCGCCCGAATCACGTTATAGCCGGAACCTGCGCGGAGCGGGGATGTGGCTGCGCTTGACACACTCCTCCGCGCCGGTATAGCCTCGTTCCCTCGTCCTTCTCGCCCCACCCGAACACAATGTCCTTCTGGTCATATAGCTTTCGTTCACGAAGAGAGCACACATAGGCGTAGTACAACCCCCGTAGTTGCGTCGTCGCACGTCGGGGACTTTCAGCGGCTTTCGCGGCAATGGCCACTGCTGCCATCTGGAGCCACGAACACGGGGATGGATATAGATAATTCCGCACTCTCGCGTGCAGAGCACAGACACACACACACACACACACACACACACACGTACACACACGCACTCGCTCACACGAGGGATCGCGAAACGAAAGAGTGGAGGAAGGACAACGATCCTCGGGAGGGCGCAGGAGGAGACAAACCCAATATCTGCGTCCGTCTGTTTGTCCTGCTCTTCGCCGGATTCGACGCCAATCTTACTCCACGACGCTGTTATTGCACGATCCGTGTCTCCTCGCTCACCACAATAACGTTTTTATTAAATAATAAACATGTATATATGGGTACCCTGGTGGTTATCCTCCAGGCACGCGGGGAAGAATCTTCAATTGCAGAAGATCTTAGAACCTCGGTTCGCAGAATAAAAATAATGGACCATGTTTTCTGCGAAGGTGGATGAAAATCATGAAACTGTTAGCTTTCGCCACCATAAATTATATGTCGTCTGTAATCGTGTGAGAAATACTAAAATCTTAAACAAGCGTGCCGACGATTCTTTTGCACGCTATTACTTAACACATCATTGTATTTATGAAGCACCATTAATAATGATAACTG
Source organism: Monomorium pharaonis (assembly GCF_013373865.1). Classification (NCBI taxonomy): domain Eukaryota; kingdom Metazoa; phylum Arthropoda; class Insecta; order Hymenoptera; family Formicidae; genus Monomorium; species Monomorium pharaonis. The sequence continues at coordinate 28,664,673 of NC_050470.1, read as the reverse complement.
ATTTGAGCCATAACTAGAACATTTTCGTGAAGCAGGATCTCGATATCGAATGATTCTAAAACCATATGAATCATTTAAGAAACATTTTTTATTAAATTGAAATGATAAAAGAATTTAGAATCAGAAAATATACACATTGCTTTTTATGAATCGTGTACTTTTTATAATTAAATATCTTTTTTTTAAGATGCAACATTTGCAGAACTTTCAGAATTAATCAAACTAGAATTTTTACAACTAGAGCTTTTTCAAGTCTGGAAAAGTAAGAGATTTTTTACTCTCCTACGTTATTTTTCACATTTGTTTTATTATATGAAGAAATAGCCGCGGCTTAACAATGAAGTATATAGAGAGAACAGGAAGGGATCCCGATCGTAGGACATTCGTTTATATCGCAATAATACACAGAATGCGCGCGCGTGAAAGCTTCATCGGAGCGGGTCCGCGGCGAGACGTTACGTTACGTTACGCGACAAAGAAAGAGCCAGCATGCGGCGTAATTCAATGCTGTCGCACGGAGATGGGAAGCGTGCGGTTTGAGACAATGCCTCGCTGCTCAGAAGCGGATACCGTGCAATAGACTGGTCGCCGTGGATCGGATATACAGTAACAAGGGAATTACATTACTCTTACTCGATGAACCTTTGACGATTCCGTTTGAAGTGCCGCGAAGGTACACCCGCCGTTACCGTACGGTGGTGTCACCCCCGACTTCGCGTCGCATAGGAGGGTGAGCTTTCACAGAGGGATTACACGAACCTCTTGACTATGGGAACTCCAGCCACGTAAACCGCAAGCCGGACAGCTATTATTAGCGAGATACCTTGTTCGCGGACTTCCAGTGAGCCGTATGTTGTTGAATAATTAGAACGTCGAGCGAGTACGACTTCTCGCGCCACTCCTAAACAGACGTCATCTCTTTTCTCCTCGGGTCGCAAAAGAGGTATGCTGCTTACCCTAATTGTTCGCGGAACGGATTTTTCGCCGACCAAGAGACACTTCTCGACCGGAGAAGACGGAAAACGCAACGGCACCTCTCTTTTTTTCCTTTCTCTCTCTCTCTCTCTCTCTCTCTCTCTTTTCTTTCCTCCGTAACTTTTCTCCGATTTCCTTCGTTTCTCCCAAGCAGCTCGCCGCATAATTACGCATAATATCTCGTAATTGATGAACACGTACATAATGACTTCTTGTTCGCGGTACGCGAGCTCGCGTAGCGCAACGGCGGAGTAAAAGAAAGAAAGGAAGGAAGGAAAGGAGATCGGAGAGGGAAGGAAACCGAAGCGCGCTTTGATCTCCGATTTCGATTATACGGAGCGCGACGATACCGATAAGATCCGCGTATGTGCACGGAGACTGTCTGCTCTTTAATTCCCATGTCACGCTCGTTGAATTAATAATACGGTAATGCGAGATCAAAAGTATTTTGAGCCCTCAAGGCGAATGGTCTCGACCTTTGATTTACCCGTAATACGTGAGCGCGCTCGCGTGCGCGCGCGCGCGCGCACGGCGGCGCACCGGTGAAATCCTGCGGAACGTTCTTCGACCCTTTGACGTCAAAAAGTATTCTTTCCCGCCGCTCCCGCGTCCGCTTTCCTTTTGGTCGCCATTTCCTCCGCGCAAAAATTTCATCAGACTGCCAATAACCGCCGCTTGGTAGCGCCATTCGAAGACTGACGATTAATTATCACAAAGCGACGCGTGTTTGATGTCGGAGGAAATGTTGGTGTGGCCCGATTGATCGGTTAATTTAAAGGGACGGTAAGGAGAGGGAGGAGGGAAACGCGGAGAGGGTAGGCCCTCGGGGGTTTGAGGTAGAAAGGGGGAAGACCACGGTTCGAGGCAAAGCACAGAGTGGCTCTGTTGTGCTGCCTTTCGTTCGCCTCGACACTCCGACAGCTCTTTCATCTGCGGATGATTACGTACTACTCCTCTCGTCGGTCTAAACAACCCCCCCCCCCGTCTCGTCCCCGTCTCTCGTCCCGTCTCGCGCGTTCCATTCCACGACGCTTGGAAATTACTTATCCCGTTGGAAAATAATTAACGCGTTCTTACGATCGGCGTTCGACGCCGATCGAAAGGTGATGACTGCGCGGTTGCCTATTCTCTCGCCGACGTGATAAACGCGCTTAATCGCGCACGACGCGTCGTGACGCTTGGCGGCGATACCGCTGATGTGCGATTAGCTTAATCACACACCGAGCAGCCATTACCGGGCGCGATCGTGGGGATGTAAACCGGATGTAATAAAGTTTCTCCGTTCGTTCTAGAAACGTCAGGGCCGCGCTATATTAAGAGCTAACGAAATTCGGGATAGCATGCCTCACGATTCGCGTTCATTAACGGGACACAAATGCGACTTTGTGGACGATTAATTATCCGGCGCGAGCGCGCGCCACCATCATCCGTGTGTAACTCGGCTGTTTCGCGCACAGCCCGTTTTTCACCACTCGTCGCCGGCTCGTGTAGGCGTCGGCGAAACAGCGTCTTCCGTCTCATGCCAAGCTCTCCCCGTCGTCCTTAACATTAACGTCACGGCGTTTCTCGACGGAGTCACAATTATGCACCGGCGGAAATAACATTTACTTAGTCGAGTCCCCGCCCGAGTATTGTGGACCTGACACATATCACCTCAGCCGCGTAACTTCTCTCGGTTGCGTCGCCTTGCGACGGCAGCTTAAACTTGACTTGAACTCTTGCCGGTGCCGCCGCGCCGCCTCGCGTCGCGTCGCTCCGCTGGAGGGACGCAACGTGTTGCATGATGTATCGGGGTACCGCGCGGAACAATCTCGGAAATGAGGATCGGATTCATTACACGTGGAGCGAGAGTGGCTGGTGTCACCCGCGGCCGGTCTGCCGCGGTAGATTTTCCTCGCCGAGAAGGCGACGCGACGTGACGCTCGCGTCTTTACTTGTCAACCGGTTCCAGTCGCGAGCGTGAGTGTAAATCGCCCTTTCGTTGCCCTCTCACGTCCCTCCGGCTAACGGGAACATTAGTACGTACGTACGTACGTACGTCGAATCGGAACGAGCGGAGTTGCAATATGCAGGAGCGCCAATGTTTCAGCTGTCACTCATTATTCTATTGCGACTGCAGCGATTTTTAGAAGCGTATAAATATACACGCGACCCGTTTTCCCTCGCGACCTATCCGTCGCGAAAAGAACCGGCTGAGTTGATTCAATTCGTAATACGACCTACTTTGCGATATCTCAAAAGTTATTCCTCAAGTACGTCGATCGTTGGTCAATATTTATTGCATTTACGATCGATTTTAGAAGCGCAAGGTATAAGCCAGCTTGTTACTCCTATTTCAAACGCTTATCTTTTGATTAGATTGGTTGCATATTTACATCACTCTTTCAGTTTTTGAGTGATAAGTGAATGACGCATATTACACAATTTTCAAGAATAATATCATAGATTTATTAATATACTAAATTTTCGAGGATAATCGATAATTATGTTTTCAATTCATCAAAAATTCACATTTTTAGAATTCATAATCTTCATTTATATTTTATATCTTCTACGTTCAAAGACAGCAACAAATAATAATTAAAAATAGATAATTGTATATCATTCTAAAATATTTAATTCTGAAGGATGTATCGACTCTACAATCTCAACAAAAAATGGCATATATTGAGAACATAACGATTTTGGTACTTTCAACATGTATTTGGATGCTATAAAGTCACTATTAATCCGTAACATTTATAGCTTCAACCGCATAAAATTAATGAGATGTTTATTATAAATTTCAGTAAGATTTTACATACTTTTTATGCATATTCTTAGTTTTATTGTTATTTAAATATTCTATCTATATAAATATTATAAGATTTCTCATTTTGTAATTTCTAAATACTTTAAACTTTTTCAGATTTTATAAGATTTTATCAAAAATTATAGAATGATAAGTCTTAGGATATTTCAAAATTCATATATAGAGAATACATACTTTTTTAACATTTCTAAAAAGTGTTCCAATTTATATAAGAAATCCAAGAAATATTTTCTAAAAAGTTATAAAATTATCAGAATATTTCAGAAATTCTGAAAAACTACAAAATCGTGTAAAAAAATTATGAGAAAAATTTTGCCAATTAAGTGAAATGCGAATCGTACAATTTATTTATATTTTTTAACACCTTTTAAAAATATGCTATTATAATTACATATTAAAACATTTTAATTTAGTCTCTGCCACATTGAGTTAACCTTTATATACTACTTTGGATATAATTTTGCCTTTCGAGGCAACAAAATCTATTTACTTTTGACGTTTTATCATATTTTATAACTTGTCATAAAATTAATCAATACCAAATATTTTTTTAAGAATAGGTGGCATATATTTGGCAAAAGTGGTACTAATTGAAAAAGAAAAGCATTATTATTTTATGTTTGATACATTTCAAATACTTCATTTTTTATAGTACAATCTTTTATTAGTATTGTACAATTTTACAATATAAAATGTCTTTAATTTTGTTATTTTTGTATTACAAACATTTTTTGACAACTTTTTTATTTTATTCAGATTTACAATTTTTATTTTCTCTTAAATTGGGTTTAATTCAATCATAAATATTGAATATTTAAAAGTTAATTATATCGCACAAAGTTTAATGTTAATTTTGTGTAAAAAATAGAATCACCTTTCCTCACCAACCCACGTGTCGTCGTACAGATGGCGAACAGGTGCGGCGGTTTAAAAAGTGTCGTCGTTACAAAACCAAACCGTCATTCATGCAACCACGAGACGCGGCGACGAGGTGTGTATCGGCCGTACGCGGGTCTCGCGCACTCTGAAACGCGGTGTCGGCTTAATTTACGATCGTCTGGGTCCTGAGTCTCCGGGCGCCATCTTTTCGTTCTCTTACATAAAAATCAGGAAACTGCTCGCGGCCGAGACCGGCCGCAAATCATCGTCTGTCATCCCGCGGAACGAATAGCCGCGCGGAATGGCGGCGTAGCTGCCTCCGTCGCGACGCGACGCGACGCGTGCGGAGCGTACACGACGACGAATCTACATCATTCTGTCGGGCCAATGGACCGAAAGATGCCGCCGGAGTCTTACCCCGTCGTCGTGGAATATCCTCCCGCGGATCGGCGTGCGTTTGCCGGGGGTTTCTGCGACGTCAAAACCTGCCCCGGCGACGTTTTCCCTCCCCGTCCAGGAGAGGAAAAACACGAAAATTACGTCAACCGTCGACGGGGATCGAGAGGCAACGACCTGGGATGGAGGGACCACGGCACTCCGGATGGCCGATTTGAAATTCCAAACTTTCCTGATAACGTTTCCTATCTAAGTAGATACGCGGCGGCGACCGTATCGCCGATCGTCGTCGTTTTGCTGATCTTTCCTTCTCTTCCTCGTCGGTCCGCCATAGCGGACGGAGAGCGCCGAATGAAATTGTCGTTACTTCGTCAAGAGCTCGAGTAACGAGCGTAACGACTCTCCGATGAAATATACTCATCGCAGGAAGTTCTTATACCGCGGATACGGACAAAGCGCACGCGTGCCTTTGTTCGTGGCAAAGTTCTCCCGATGACGAGCGAGAGTTCCGGGCGTTTCGGGATATATATGTATACCACGGTCGCAAACGCGAGGAGGAATCGGCGAATACCGTGTAATCCTGAATCGCGATTTGCTGTATGAGTCTCTATCAAAATCGCGCGGCGACATGGCTGACCGAAGTAACGCGAACGATGATGAAACGTTGGCCGCTCTCTCTCTGCCGTAAAAATTATATGTACATCCATTTACATTTGTTTCCGTAAGTGATTCGACTTCGACGTAGGGCGGATGAATGACCGTCAACAAATTACGTCGGAATAAATTTTTGTAGCTTTATCGTGGCAGTTTATTAAAATAAATCGCTGGAATGAAATATGACAATAGATATGAAGCGGAAATAAATGATTGACGATGACCGAATCGCGAAAAATGGAACGGACTTTGCGGAAATAAAATAATGCGTGATTGAAAGCGCAAATGGATGAGATAAATCAGAAAATAAATAGCCATGATAAAAGTAGAATGAACGGTAATACGCATTAAAGCTTGCGAGCGATCGATGAACGTGATAAAGCCACGTAAAAATGAAATAATGTACAATAATTGCGAATATGTATGTGCGGAATAAAATAAGCACTCGCTGTAAACTTTGCGCGGCCGTGCGGTTTATTGTTATTAAAGTACGCCCCGCAGCCTCGCTGAAAGACTGCAACGAAATTTGATAAAACGCGCTGCACATAATCGGATAAATCGGAATGTAAAACCTCGTGCAGAAACGATGCAGGCGCGATACGCAAATAATTTCGGCTACGCGCAGCCGGAAGTGCAGTCGAAAGAAATGAAAGGAGCTGGGACAAGCGCGTTTCACTCGGTGTTGCTCGAACTTTGCATGTACTTTTCATTCCACGGGAACGTGGACGGGCGGCGCGCCGTCAACGGGAGAATAGGCAACGAGTTACTAATTTATTTATCCTCTCTCGCTCGAACTCTCGCCGAGAGGCAAGACAGGAGGGAGGGAGTGAGGGAGGAGAGGGGAAAAAAGGTCGCTCCTTCGCGTCCGTCCGGACTGAAACGAAATTGCAGCGCGCCTACCGCGCGCGCATTTCCTTTGACAGGAAAAACGGATTGAAAGTACTCGCAAGTTTATTTGCGCAGTTATTGTCGGCGCTGCGACTACGCCGCGGGTTCAATTAGCGAAATAAACTTTTAAGCGGCGCTTCCTTTGACACCGACGGCTCTCATCCTTCCCGTGGCCATTGTTTACGCGTCTTTTGTTTGACTCCACGGAAATTATGAGGGCGCTCATGATTTAAAGGCAAGGAGAGACCTCGTCGAAAATCCTCATGAAAGACGACTCGAGGAACCGTCCCTCTCGTGAAGCGACGAATTCTCCTCCCTCCATCTGCCTCTGTCTATCCCCAGTCCATGGCGACTCGGCTTTGTGCTTAATCGCAATTCTTTTACGGGTAAATGCCTTCTGTTCGTCTTGGCAGTCGTTAAAGCGGATTCAATCAATGGACGGTCGTAACAAATAATCAGACTAAATTAAATGGACCTTCGACGAAAGTAGATGCGAAATAGAGCGAAGAATTTCAGAATAGCTGGCAAGAGTTGTCCCACGACTGACAATTTATTTTTTGCATCCACAGTTAAAGAATAGCGAATAGAAACTAAACTACTACGACACTACGTCATATTGAATTTAATTAATTACAAAAAATAATAGGACTTTTTTTCTATCGCTGTTTCTGTCAAGTCATACGCATCTTACAGTTAATGTTTAAATGCAGCTAGTTTTAAAAGATGATGCACATTTAAAATAAAGTTCCACTCTTAAGAAAAGAACGCATTTTAACAGTCTAAAGCTCCTACAAAAAAATTTTTGTTTAAAATTTATTACTAAATTAATGATAATCAGAGAATAACATTCACTAACAAAAAATAATTTTTTCCTTCTAGTTATTTTACTTATTTGTTTCTACATGTTTGTCTTTAATATAAGAAAGATTTTTTTTATCGTACACAAGTTTACATAACTTTTTTAACGAGGAAACATTTATGAAACATTTATATATGATAATCTTATAATTTATACTAATCACAAGTCTGCAGTCCGAATGTGGACTACAATCCATCATTTGGTGACCCCTATCTCTGGATAATGCAAAACAAACTCAATAGCCTCTAGACGATCGATAATGTTATGCAATATTTAAATATTGAACGTTTGAGCGTTGCTTTGAAAACATATCTTGAGTTGTCTTATTCGTTTCGATCAATATTTTTACATCACGTTTGATTTGGGCAGCCTCGTTTTACGAGAGATTAAAGTGAAATCTACGAATTAGCTTAGATATAAGAGCAACGGAGACTGCACGGTTACGCGGACGACAAAGAGACCAGGGAATGTGGAGGAGGAGTATGAGGAGAGACTCGCGGATCCTACGGACGGAAGTTTCCTCTTCAAATTAACCAGCTCGAGAGACGCTACGTAAACCGAGATTATTATAATCTCTCCAAGGCCTGACTGCGGTAGCATTAAACACGAAGAGACGCGCCCTTTGTTTCTTGGCACACGCATGTATATATATGTACATGTGCTCGCAAAACGGGGGAGGGAGGGGGAGGAATACGAGGGGACAAAGAAGCAGGGAGCAGAGAGAGGCTAAAGAGCTCCGGTATACCGTTTCCTTACCTCTTTGCTCCGGAGCGAAGTTTGCTAGCGACTTTCCGATGCGTTCGCCCCTCGGTAATGAAATCAAGAAACAGATTAGCTTTAAGGTTTGCGATAATGGCGCAAGGAAAGAATCGCCATTTGCCAAGATCCCACCCAAATCCGGTCGTGAACAAGGAATTGCATGCAAAAATGTCCTGTCTTTCGTTCGTCGGGGGCCCGTTATTGGCTCGGTTACAAAAACGAGCTCGCAAATAAATTCGATTACAACCGCGAGCCGACGGTAAAACGAGGATAAAAACGTCGGTGCACGGAACGTCGTTGCCGCCGTGCCGCCTCGACGCCGATGATATCAGTCTATTAGCCGAGCTGACAATACCGAGTAGCGTAATAACCGATAATGCATTATTAGGTACTCTAATAACCACCGGCCGTTCTGATTCAAAGTCCAACAGCAAATTTGCTCAAACGTATCAGCAATTACGCCGGTTCGAAATCGCGCCGCTACGATCCGTCGGAGCGACGGGATCGTCGGTCCCTTTCGGCGCGACGGCGCAAATTGTTTCTTTGCTTTAATCGAAGAACCAGCACACCGCTGCCGCGGCCGCGGGTCGTTAATCGTCAGCAGCAACACCGAACCTGAGCTACAACTATAAATCGCGCGCGGCAACTACTTTACGTTTGTTTCCATAAAATGCAACGGCCGCACAAGCGCCCCGGCGTTTCCCCATCGCACTTAATCCCGGGGTATTTATTCGCATAATAATAATAGTAACGCCGTTGGAGCGTTTTCAAGAATTATAGCTGTCCTTGCCTCCCACGATAAATGAGTCCAGAGGATTAGCTAAACAGTGGCTCAAAAATGTTATTATATAGCGGCATGAATATTCATCAACCGGCGAACTCAGCGGCTCGCTTTTAAAACGTTTCAACCCCGTTTCAACCCCGTTTCCTCTTGTTCCGCGGCGGAATCGCTTTGACACAGCTGAGTCAGTTTAAGTACTTGAATAGAAGTGATTATCTCCTGAGAGTCGCCTTATCCGTATGCTTAATTTTGATTACCCGCTGAATGATGTGGATAAAAAAGGCGTTTTCGTTTGCTGCACGCTCTCCGCGCGGAATCTCTAGGTCATATTCCGCGATGATCGATTTTCAAGATACGCTTTAAATATCCTTCCTCGGAATATATATATTATTGAGGCTCATTGAGACTGACATAATTTTTAACAATATATTATCTATGTGATCGTTTTGCGACGTACTTCTAAAATATTTCACGATAAAAGATTTCGAAAATAATGCAAAAATAATATTTGCTTATTTCTAAACACACATAGTAGATTCTTATACTGATGCTAAATAATTATTATCCTATTTCTCTCTATGTGACAATTTAAAAAAAAAAATGCATTTTTAAACAAGTTTAAAATTTTTGTTAACATCGTTTTAAAAGAAAAATGAAAATACTATTACCCTGAAATGAAAAAAATATTACTTCGTTAAATTAACTATTGGACTTTATAAGAATTAGAGCACATTCGATTTCGAGTCACGGAATAGCGCAATAAGCATTTTGAACTTAACACTAGCTAGAAATGGGCTGCGTGTCCAAGAGATTGATCTCTTCATGTAGAACAGGACCGCAGTAATTGGTAGAATGAATCTCGAGGTAAGAAAGATGGCCAATAAGGAAGGGCACGTAGGAGGCGTGTCTCGCGTCCGTGGATTACGCTATGAATTGATATCTTACTTTGATAAAAGGCCAATCGCGCCGCGATATCACAAAAATTTGAGATTGCGATTAAATCCACGATTGCAATATTGACGGGTTTCACGTGAGATGTAAAGTAAATGCTGGGATTCCTCAGTTTACCATTAGGCGCATGACGGAAATATAAGTAAAGAAAATATCGGAGAGTGACACTTAATCCTACCGTATTTTCTTAAAAAAATGGCAAATGAGAGATTATGCCGCATTCACGTTACGTTCCTAATCTCGTGATGTATGGCGCGACTACTTTACTCGACAATTTATGCGGCGGCATAAACTTGTTAATAAACGCTTTCGAGACAGATCTTAAGGTAAAACGTAATGTGCGTGCGCGCAAGCATAATGGCATTGTGCAACTGCACGAGGCCTGGCATTGTAAAATTCTTTAAGACCCCGTCGATCGTGACGTATAAATCATTCGTCGGAGAAAAAAAAAAGGAAATATCGGACGAGGGTATCGCCGCGCGGACTAGATCTCATTAAAGTTTTCGCATAAATCCACACTGAGGACAAATTGAAATTCTCAGTTGCGCAGATAAGCGCGGCTTAAGAGTCACGCGTACACGACGCGAGACGTTCGCGCGATACGATTGCAACGTATGTAACACACGCGTGCGTGGCCGTTCAATCACGAGGTGCGTGCCCGCGATAATATACGCATAATGCCGCGGCGATATTTTCGCGCCGCTCAGGAAGAGAATGCATAACACCAATGCTGCACCGGTGTTAAATCATATAGGCAAACGCTCGCGCGCGCGTAAACGCGCGCTCGCTCACGGCGACTGTGAAATATTGAAAATGGTGATTAATTAAAAGGTACACTCGTTAAGCGGGATTACACGTGCGATTGATATTTTTGCCGGGACCCCGTTCGTGTAATCGCGTTAACGTGGCCGCCGAATTTAATTTGCTTTCCGTTCGATGCGCGCCCTCCCGTTCGTGGTCGTCGCGCGCGCGCTCGCGCGCGCGGATTGATTCGGACTGAATAATAAGCGGGTACAGGTCCGAGGAAAGTGCAGTAATTAGCGCCTCCATACACGACTGCAGCAGGACTCCGGGTTCCCTTCTCTCGCGTGCTGGCACGCACTGTCACTGACGAGAGGAGAACCTGGCCGAACGTGTTTGGCCGCAAATTGGTTTGGACGGAAGACACACCGGGAGAAAGCCGGTCTTGAGAAAGCATCGTCCTCTGCTGTTTCTTTAAACCCGATAAGCCGATTCGGAAGATAACCAGACGAAGAAATTTGCATGTACGCCGCCAGGCACTGATAATCACAGATAAACTCAATATTCTATGATCTTTATGTAGGGTTTACCTCTCATCACTCACAGTTTATCGAGGGGGAAATGTCTGAATTGTTTGCGACAAGTACGCGAGACGATCTTAATAAGTTTTATTTACGCGATTACAATTGCTGTCTATCGTTAATCGTTGCTTCTGTCGTTCGCAAGATGAAATAAGGATCACAATCTTGTACGCTGTTAAGTCGAAATCGGAATACGTAGTCGAGATAGTGCCGGTTTTGCTGACAATAGAGCGACGCATGCCTTTCGCAAGAGAAAGTCGATTGACACCCGCCACGGAATTGGGAGAAAGAAGGTAAACATTGACTGGCAAACGCGGCGGCTGGTCCGAGCACTTCGATAACGCGATAAGGTAAGGTTAAACCCATGTTTGGCGGGCAGGTTATAGGTTAAACGGTGAGCTAGGGGGTGCAACAGGTCGCGTGAACTTGGGTGAATTTTCTGTTCCAGGGCGCGCTGTCTGGCACCCCCTTCGCCCCCTTCGCCACGCCATCATTAGTCAATGTCGACGCTTGTAGCACGTGGAGCTCCGCAGAATGCAACATCTGCCTGATATCCCTCTGTATCTCTCGTACAAATCCGTGCCGCGATTCTACCACAAGGTCAACGACGCCGCCCCCTTCTCTCTTTTGTTTTATGAATATGCAAAAAAAAGTTTTCGAATTAAGCTATATTTTTGGTGACAATTAGCGTACGGTATACTCTGTCGCGCATTTGTACTGGAAGATTGAAACGAATTAGGAAAGTTGTACATGGCTGATGGATATACTTATTATGGCTACAATAATTTTCGCCAGCGAAATTTTCCTATTTAGATTGAAGTAAGAAAGTTCCAACACATTAAAACGGCAGAATCAATTCTTTGAACTTCTAAGTACTTTTTGAATCACTAAGATGACATTTTTATCAACTTTTAATGAATATTGTTAAAACAAATGGTGAAAGGTCGGGTCAAACTTTTATTGATTCAAATTAATTCTTTCTTTAACGTATATACAAGATATGGGAAATTATTTCTCTGTTTCCAATATCAGTGTGATATTACTGTGTAAAAAACATGTAAGCAAAAATAAACAAATTCGAGAATAACATACGTTACTGGTGTGAAGAATTTCACAAACCTGTTTTTCCCGCATTAATTATATTAAAAAACTGTAATATTATTTACATAAGCGGTACTATTACCGACAAAAAATACTTCAGTTAAATATTCATAAAACTTGATTTCTGTTTTATAAACCAAATTAAAAACATACATCAGAATAATTAAATATATTATTAATAATATATCAATTAAACTATATGCGGATTTCGGAAAATAAATATAGTTTTCAGCATGTACATAATCTTTTTGTACTAGAAGAATAATGAATAGATCAATTTTCTTTTCCACGCTATCGTAATCGTTACTGTTCCCGTAAGGTATGATAAATTCCATCGTTATACGAATCTAAGAAATTAAACGTGGCAAGCACCAAGAGTCAAGTAACAGACGAGTGCGGCACAGACAACACGGGGATGAAGGTGGGACGGGCAGAAGGGTTACCACCCGCAGAATTTAGCCAGCCCTCGCTCGGTCGAAGAACAAAGCTTGATTTATTGTAATGAGTTTGCAGGAGTTAAGAGGTCTGCCCCCTGCCCCCAACCTCGCCTCGATATTCAGACTCGTGCGGTTTGATGGGGATCCTCGGATCAACCCCCGTCATAAACCCTTCTTAGCGGCGGCCACCGTCGTAACCCCCTCTGAAATATGCATGAACCCCCTGCATACTGATTGCGTTATTTGTATCACCTACGAGAAGTCGCCGCGAAATCGCGTCTGCACTTGGCTCGCATGATCCCCGCATGAAAGCCGCGAAGTTGCTTCTCTTTCGACCATCGATCGGCTCACAAAGGACCGGATTCTCCTCGAAGGCGCCGAAGCTACCCCGTGTCGTAACCATATCGTTACTCAAGACATCGCCGAAGACGCGTTTTTTCGCAACGCCGTACAGGTTCAAGCGTTCGCGAGAGGTTCTCTCTCAGATAAGATGCTTTGAAAAGCCAGCCGTTCTTTGCAACGTTATAATACTTGCGATAAGAGGTTGACGTTGAGCGATAAGATTTCTTCCTGATATTGACAATATTTTATTCTTCAATTTGCAGCGCGGTAGAATTGTATAAATTTCGCAAAATTACGAATCACCGTGACGTCAACTTTAATATCTCTCTTCAGCATGTAATTATAACGATCAAATCGTCGGGCGTTCGCTCGTGTCAAGAAACGATGTCGCGTTCCATCACTGTCGAACGGCGAACATCAATCGGTCTTTTCGTCGTTTCACAAACACAAGATACGTCTTCGAGTACCACATCGGTGCGACGACACGATGATCGATGATCGCCATCGACAACTCGCGCGCAAAAACAAAAAAAAATTTAAGTCGCTCTCGTATTTCCGATCGTTATTCGCAAGTATCGTCCATCGTAACAATAGTATATGCGCAACGATATAAGCGCATTGTATATACAACATTATTACATATTTGGATCTCTTAAGCTTTGTATTTATTAATGAAGTTATTCTCATGTCGAATAATAATTTTGATATCGTATTTTAATTATGATTAAAAATTTACGTAAAATTATCTCATTTTAAAAAAATATCTGTATATGCGAGAACAATTTAGACAAGAGAAAATTATTTATCTGAAATTAAAATATCACAAAACACCATTTCATGATAATTCCCGTCTTTTTTCCTCTTTGTCATTCGTTCGAAATAAAAATGAATAGCATTCAAAGTATTAAAAAATTTATACCCGTAGGAATAGAAGGAATGATTAGAAACAGCTCCTACACGTTATCACGTCATATTTCTCTTCCGCCCATAGCATAAAAATGTATCATCTACGTAATACAGTTTCTACCGTTGTCACGAAACGACGGGCTTTTCACTGGCCGAAATCGATCATTCGACAACAGAGGGTGGCAACGCGGCGCGCATTTTGCAAACGACGAAAACCGTAAAAAATGGCATGCGATTTGGCAGGCGAGGCCGCTCGGCCGCTCGTCGGAACGCATCGATTCCCTGCCGAAAACGCTGAATTCATTGGGAATTGACGGGGGAGCCATAACTCGCGTCTCGGTTTGACATTAATGCCTCCCCTACTTCGTGCCTCGCAGATAGGCAAGGGGGTTAAGCTCACTGCGACATATTTATGGAGAGGGCGAGATGCTATCAGGCACGAGGACTCCGGGTTCGCCCGATCGCGCGGCTGCGGAGCCCGCCCTTCCTACAATCTACTTCGCAATTATCGGGCCCGACGTTAATATTTGACCCAGACCATCGCCCCGGCGCGCTACCTCGATTTTGGAAGGAACATCGCCCAATCCTCTCCGCTCTTCCCCTCTCCACACGCACACAACCCTATCTTCCGTCACGCTCATCTCTATGGATCGCAACGTCGTGTCTCTAGTCGTGCGCTTAGGGAAGTTCAATATTTGCGGTCGATGTAAGGACACGAAGGGTCGTAAAATATTTCGAGCGGTCAAACGTGACAAGTACTACATGTTAATTAATTAATAACAATCAGAACTTAGCGCTCTGATAAATATATTAAAATGGAGAAAGACACAAAATTTCTTTTGACAGACCTAAGACTTAAAACGATCCGAGTTAAGTGTAAATTAAATTCTAAAATCCCGCGGAAAAAAAATAATAACGCTGAAACATCGACTCGATTAAGAGTGTCACAGTTTTCCTTTCGCGCTATCTAAATTATTTCCCTTATCGCCTATCACGAGACGCTTCCCGATGTTATTTCATCCTCGAGTGCGCCACAAACAGCGCGAAGATCGACGCGCCGCTTCGACTTAAGGGGCTGCTCCATCGACCTCGCGGCATCACCCGAGCTTAGGTTTCGTGGAAAGGTGGCGGGTGCTTTCTCTCGCGAGATGAGAAAAAGACGGGGAGGAACGATAGTAGAAGCGGCGTCATGAGCCAGTATAATTAAGGTAGAAGAGATCCGAGCGAGAGGCAAGAGTCTAAGGGTAGGTAGGTAGGTAGGAGAAAGAGATGGCGGCAGAGAGAGAGAGAGAGAGAAAGAGAAGGAGAGAGAGAAGTGCCCTAGATCACCGGACGTCTAGCAGCGGAGCTGTGAGCGCAGATAAGGACCGCCACGGCGACGGCCAAGATGGACGGCCGACCGGTCTCAGCACTAGCCGGGCTCTCTCCGCTCCGCTACCACGTCGCTACCAAGCGAGCATCTCCTCCGCCTGCCGCCCCCTGGTCCCTAGAAGCTTCCTGGGGATCCTTATTTATACGCCGTCGGCCCAGACTAACGCCCATTGTCCCATTTCACCCCCGAGGTAATCTGCCGGACGCAAATCTAAGGCCCTGATCCTGCGGGCTACCACGAAAATCTATGACGCCTTTAATTTACACGCACACCACACCCCCGTCGTCCTCTTGCCGCCACCGCATTCTGCCTCGAGTCGCGACAAGTGGGGCCCTGGCCCGGTCCCTTATGTGCGGTGTCGAAGACTAACGAAGACCCTCTCGAGCGAGACGAGCCCCGTCCTTGACCGACCAGCCATAGTAATCATTCCGGTCAGGGAGAAGGATCACTTCGATGCGCCAGTTTAAGAATTGATGACGATAGCGCTGCATGCCTAATTCTTTCGGATTAAATAAACATACGTGTAATTGAAACATGTATTTCATATTTACTAAAAAGCTAATTGCTAATCTTTCATAATGGAAAGGCTAATAATTATTTAAAAATGCAAAAAAAAATATATAGCAAATTATAGAGAGAGAGAGAAAGATTGAATCAACGCAAAATATATTATTAAAGCTATGAAAAATGACTTAAGCGACGCTACAGGAACGTGGCTTTTGTTTAACATCCCTCATATATACTAATCGGCGACAGACAAAACGAAGGCACATCTGTATTCGGATTAGCATCGAGCGTATCGGTAGATATTTACGAGCCTGACAGGACCAGGAGGCCAAGTACCACGGAGGGATGCCAGTGTCTCTCCCTTCGCGGAACTTGAGGAGCTTTTGCGGCGCGAAATGAATGGCGAACGACGACGGTCCTACCGGCCACTCGGCCGGCCGACCGTCCATGTTTTCACATATAAAACTGCCCTTGACCCTTCACCCGTATAATGAGCCACCGGCGATCCATTATTCATAGGATGCGTCTTGTCTTTCTGCTCCGAATCTACGCTCGTAAGTTCCCCGTTACATCGGCCGCCGCCGCCGCCGCCGCGATTTATTTTTCGGCCGAAGGCGAAAGGCGCGTGGAGGGATCGGCAGAGCGCGAAGAGGACAACCAGTCGCGGAGGGTAACGCGTGGAAGGAGCGGCGACACGCGGTGCGTCGACCTGCCTCGCTACCGGCTGCTGGAGGACGGTACCGGTATCCATTGTATGTACGAGATAGTTTTCGTACGGCGTGCCGGTATTTATCGCTGCCTGAGCTTTATCTTGTTATTCATATAATCATATTATGACTTGTTAAATTATGATATTTGCACTATATACATGTATGCTGAAATAATTATATAAAAATATATAACTATGTATTATTTGAATATCGCATACGCAATTGAATAAAAATGGAATACTCTTCTAGTAAAATTAAGCAACGCAGATTGTCTTGTACATCATTTGATTAACAAGCGCAGCAAAAGAATTTAATATATATATATACATATCGATATACATGAGCCTAAATATTTATATTTACTCTTCAGAATTTGTATTCCACATACGTGTTCTTATTACGCACGATAAGACCTCTCGAGAAGTTGGAAAATATTTTCGCTCGACTCGAGGCGAGAGTACTTCTTAATATAGAAAACATATAAAAGCGCAGGGCGCGTTTGCTCGTTAAGACTCGCTGAGGGAGGACGAGCAGTTAGAGGATGCCGAGGCATGCGATACGAAATTTTGATACGTGCTGCGCATTCCGCCTCTATCTCATGCGCCCTCATTGCGCCGACAAAATCGCGTAAACGCGTGCTGTCTGTAGGCGGTTAGCGTAGAGACGCAGTCGGCAGTCAGAGGCTACGGGGGTGATGGCGGGTAGGGAGGTGGCCGTATCGCATGCAAATATACCGGGGAAACCTCGAAACTTAGCGCTGGCTAATTACAATCTTGACTTCACCCCTGAGCTTCATAACGGGTTACGGCGCCCGCCATGCCTGCCTTACCAACTTTTTGGCTTATTGTCCTTACGTACTGGCCACGAGGGATACCTAATCCACTCCCCGAGTACACACCCGACGAAGGCCGCGATTCTAAACCAGACTTTTGTTCGGTAGCTACTTTCTGCCCCGTGCATAATTCGTAATTCGCACGACCTCTCTTTCCCCCCTCTCTTTCGCTAATCCCGTTCCAACGACACGAAATTCACTGCAGATTCTTGACTAATTTTAAATTCGCCGTTATCTTAAAGCCCCGAAAAAAAGAGACGTTACTTTATGACCTTTGTCAATGAAAATACCCTTTAATTTGATTTTATGAATATCTGTAACGTGAAAAGAAACAATTGTATTAAAGATCGCAATTATAAATCTAATTTGGTTACTGGTTTTAATTTAATCTTTGATTTCTTAGTTTTTTGTGAATATAAAATTTAAAAACACTTTTGTTTGCATTTAGTTTTATAGAAGATATCAAATATATAATAAATATCTTTTTGATACGAGCGAAGCACGCGCAGTTGTTTGGATTTTCTTGGAGAGAATTCATGCTACTCCGCGGAAGGTAGTGATGTTCTTGGTTCGAGTCGGATTCGGGGCTTTCGTGAAATCCATGGAAGAAGTTTCCACGGTGGCGCTTGCGCGACTTCGAGTAGCTTCTGTCCAAGAGAAGACGAGACAGGAGGCTGACGGAACAGGCGGTCCACTTAAAATCGATACCGGAGTGCAGCCGTCTCCGTGGGGTGCAATTCCCATGCAAATGAATTGCACCGACACTGGCTCTGCGCAGCGAGAGGGATTGATTTTTCCAAAGTCTCGTGGCACTGCGTCGTGAACTCTGTCCGGTAAATAAGATTTTGCTAGACCAGAAATGGATATATTTCGAGTTCACAACGAGTTCATAACGAAATCACTAAATACTTTTTAATGCAAAATCTGAAAGTGTAGTAACATATTTTTTCAAAATTTATATCTTAAATGTTGCAAAATAGTATACAATTATTGTAAATAATTAATAATCTAAAAGAAAGAGTATTATTTTTCACAATTAAGAGTTTATAACAAAATCAACCAAGTCTATTTTTGAAAAAATTTGGGTTATAGCGCTAAATCATCCTTTATCAATAATGCCACATTGGGAACACTTATTTTAATAAGAATAAAATGGAAAACAAGAAATATAAATAGGTAATAAATATAAATTTTTCACAAGAATTATACAAGTCCAAAGATTGTTAAATTTCTCTCTCTTGAATGGAACCTCAAAATATTAATCAAAACTTTATTCTTATACTCATTATATATTTAGAGAAAAATTATCATATTTATGGCAAAAAGGTATCTGTATAAAAGAATGTTTTTGTCAAGAGCAATTTGTAAAAGTTTATAAGTAAATAGAAAAGAACTTTTTTTTTCAAATTAAAAGTACGATTCATAAAGAATCGTACCGTGAGAATTGCAGAGCTTATGAGTAAGATACTAAATACATTCATTAATGGATATGTAGAAATATTTTAGGAAACACGAGCGGAAAAAAAATGCAGAATTAATCTTACATCAGAATTAATTACAGTAGTGAACCGTTAGAACAGAATACGTTGTCCAATTAAGTATCGCTCATCAACATTACTTAGATTCAGGATTTCTAATCGGAATATCGCGCACAGCGGATGCAAGAAACTTGTCGTCTCACGTCACCTTCATTATTTGAAAGATAGCATATTTACGACGCTTTCCGGGTAATCAATATCCCTGACAAGGTGTGTAAATATCTTTAAACTTGATCTCTGAAAACGATCTCGCTATTACTATTAACGAACGACCGTATCTCACGCATGCATTACTGTATGTATAAATGTAAAGGCGAACTCGGGTCTTATTTTAGATATATGAAATGTCTAATTAAGAACATGAATATATGTATATAGATAATACAACACGATATTTTTAATGCAAAATAATTTTTTGAGAAAGCCTGCTCGTACAATTGGTTAAAAGATGAAGATCCCCAGGACTTCTAATAAGTAAACGTATTAGATTTTTGTTTACAAAGATGTCTAATATCACAAATGGATGTCTAATGTCGTGGAAACTCGTGGACTTCTTCTCTAGCGCAGACTGAGGCTTTAACACTATCATTGGATACGTAAAATGTATCAACCAAAATTCATTAAATACGTGCATGTCGAAATGCAAAGCAATCTGTATCAACAACGATCATTTAATGGATAAATAGTACAAGGCGTCGGTAATAATTAACCGCCGTATCACGAGCGGCCTGTACGTGTGCATAAACGCCACACGTGGGCACATGTTTACGCGGATTCACTGCACGACGAGGGTCGCTTATGGTGCCCGTCGCGTCGTTTCGCACCTCTCGGCGCATCAAGAGGGAAGAGAGGCGGATCGCCATTATTATTCCGAGTGATGATTATACGCGCAACCACGGCTGTACTAATTATCCGGGTCATGATGGATCGCTTCCGTACGGAAGGCATGCACCCGAACAATACTTAGTTATTTCCATTAAGGGTCCGATGCGGAGATCGTAACACCGACGCGTAACAATAATTAATCACTCGCGTATTAGCGGCCAAGGTTCGTTTAAGCCGGGACAAGCGTTTCGAGATTAGGTGAGCGCAACCGACGCCTGCCTCGGAACTGGACTTCCGGCTCTCGACACTTGGCTGCCGCGCGATTACTCGGGGCTTTCCAGGGAAAAGAGTAGAAAGATCTATGCGCGCGACCGATATCTCCTGAACATGCACGCGACACGAACACCACGTCTCACTGTGCGATTAAAAATTTATCTTTAACCGTATCGTTGATTTTACCTCGTTAATTGTGTATCTCGTTTACCTCCACCAAGTAAATTTATTTAAAATGATAATAAATTCGTCTTTAACAGATACATAATCTATTTATAGAAATATATAATCGAAAAAGGAAATTTGCGCGTGTGTGTTGCGTGAGAGAGAGAGAGAGAAAGGTCGTGTAATCACTGCAGCGCAGTGAAAAATACAATAATGCCTTCTCTGTAATTCGCTGTGTAATGTTCAAGTAATGCATAATAAAATTTCGATTAATAGGGGACAATGAAAAATCTATATCTCTTAATCAAGTTTGCCGTGCAGGTGCTCCTAAAAAAATACACGCAATAGAAAATATGAACATTTTCCCTGAATCGTTCGCGAGCGGGACATAATATAATTCCATTATGTAATTTCGCATGTTGCATTATTCCTACCGCATGCACGATGTTAACTGAATGTTCCGTGTCAATGTGTTTACAATGCCCACGGCTATAGTTACAATGTAAATGCTCTGTCCAGAATGTATACTGTTTCGCGATTCACATTCGAGAACATCTCACTGAGCGAACGCACCCTTCCAACCGAATCACGTTTGCTGTTAATTACTGCATTTATAGCGAATGCGTAATTTATATTATAGCACGTGTCCGATAAATCTTTAGGTGTCTGGCGTCACCTCGTGTTATGCTAAAACCGTGCCCGTGGCATTAAAAAAAAAAGGTAAGTAGTCCGATCCTAATAATAAAACGTGTGAGGGCAATTAACAGACGGAGATAAGATAGGACTGTTGCGAAGCGAAAACTCGAATAAAGGTCTGAGCATATTACCAGCTCAGCTTGCACAGTCCGAATGCATTTAGCCTTTAGCTACTAGGAATCTTGTACTTGCATTTGCTAATACGATCCATTCAGTAGACTGCCGAATAAAAGCAACGTTATTTGTACATAACGTTATATGTGTAAATAAAATAGATTCTGCTGTTACTGAAGGAATTCCGTTTCAGGCATAAACTGCAGTTAGTTTAAATATGTATAATGTATATATTGTTTGTGAACTAGATACTTTATATAAATTGTAACTTTTGAATGGAACGCATATTGTTATGTATACGTTATTGCAAAAGTTAGCAGTCAATTTTATCCCAAAGTGTATTATTCAGATTAAAAATATAAATCTCTTATTTAAACTAATAATTTTTAGCAGCAATTTTACACTCTGCTTTAGTAATATATAAGTCTTTGGTAATTGTAATTAGTGTATGACGTTAATCGAATTTCTAATTTTCGTCTAATTGAGGCCATCAATCGGCGATCAATACACGAAGTGAAATGATGCACGAGTTTCTATCGTGGCGCGTAATTTCTCGCAATCTAGTTTAACGTTCCTAGGAAAATAGAGAAATGCAATTTCACGTCCGCGGAAGAAAATTATGACCACGTTATTGTTATTTCTCCCGGTAGCAAGGGCCGAGATCAAGGCGCATAAATCAGTCACCGCGACATCGCGGAGCAAGACACATGTCGCGCGCTAATGCAAGATAGCTTAGCCAAGTAAACACCACGAAATTCTAAGAAGAGCATAGTTACGTCACTGTAATGTCTTCTCCTATTATCTTTGCAAATTATTCCTATCGTTCCGACACTATGCCGGTACACGAAGATTGATTTGAAATATTAATTAGCGGCTTCGTGCCTTAAAAGTTTCCATTGACCAAGAAATCGAATACTATTTATATAACAGGATAATTAGCATGAAAAATTATGCATGCTAAAATAAGTTAACACATAGCCTGAACGTTAAATATTAGATTGGTTTATATTAAACTAACTTTGAAAATATATTCACTCTTGGCGATAGCGTACAATTAAAACGATCGAGCCCATAATTAGTTTTTGGGTAACGTGAGTCCCAGTTATCCCCGAAGCAGCGTGGCTAAAGTTCCGGCTTATAATCATTCAGTAACAAAAAAAAAAGAGGATTCGTATATCTTTCGATCTTCGCGGTCCTCCTAATTTATAGACGGACCAGTTCTCGGATCCATAAATCGAACGGCAGGCTCGTACGTGTGGGACGGGCGAGAGAAGGGCGAAAGAAAAGAGGAGGGGACAAGCGAAACGACGTTTTTACGACGAGCTCGCCTGCGTAAACGAGCGAATCGAACTTCTTCCTCGCCTCCGCTTTGATCTGTCATCCCCCGTCGTCGTGCGATGAGACGAGCTCGCCGTCAACATCAACCGGCCGACGTGCGGGCTCCGTCGGGCCAATTTATGATAATGAATCCGGAGATTTATCGCCGGCTTCTCGCTACGACGAGATATTAAGCGGAGCCAGCGCAAAATTAGAATTGGCGCAAGCGAGTCACGTCGCCGCTCTCGCTCTCTCGTTTCTGCGGCGTCGTCGCCTTCGCGACGACATCTTCGTTACATTCGCCGAATATTCATCAGACGATTCGCGGGCCGCGATTAGCTTGAATCAGTTTCGTGATACGCGCGCCAAGTGTTCGCGAAATACGTTGCGAAATTCGTATGTTTCGGAAAAAGAAGCTACAAATTTGATACGTCAAGTTGGGACGTATATTAAATATATTTTTACGAGCTTGATGTCAATGCGAAATAAACCTGATACTAAATCAAAACAAGAAAACAATAAATAGGCTATTAAAATATTCTTAAAAAGTCATATATTAAATTTTTCTCGCGTAGTTTTGTGTATATTTAAAAGATGCATAAATCTCGAATTTACATTATATTTAAACGACACGTGAGTCTGCTAATTTGCACTAAACCTACTAAAAGATGCGATTATTTATATTAACATTTTTTACAGACGACAAGTTGATTATTATCAGCCCAAGAGGTTTCTGTGTACGCTTCATTCTGCGCTTCGATCGATCGGGGGGAGTTAATATTTCTTACGTTTCTATGTACATGCAATAATTGAAACTACCTAATTGACCGACCGGAATGACCGCGCCGGAACGAGCTGGACGAGTCGTTAGACGTAAATGAAGAAACAGTAAGAAGCAGCGATGCACATGTATGCGCGCGCGCGCCGCGTGCGAGTCGCGGCCGAAATTTTCTTGCGCGCCGCGCGCAAGGCGGAAGAGCAGCGCGACGGCAATGCATTAACCGAACCGTCGTACCGTGAGTTCGGCTCTACGCTAATGAAACGTAGCAGAAATATCTCGGTCGTTTAATTAGAAGCAATAAACGGAAGGAGTTCAATTGCCTGGTGTATCCGTACAAGCTCACCATTCCCGAGTCGTTTCACCCGTCTAGAGCGAATACTACTCGGATCTTCCGTCGACCTTCCTCACGATTCACCCTCGACCCCTTCCCCTCCCCTCACCGTAAGGTGCCTCACACCATTACCGGTGGTAAGACCACCTTGGTACTTCTCCTTTTCTGCCTATACGCGCGCTTCCAGCTTTTCCCTCACTCTCTCGTTCCTGCTTTTATCCTCCGCCTTTTTCCTTCGCCTTCTTTTCGACTTTTGAGCGTTCACACGCAGACTCCTCTATAATTCCGATACCACTCCCAATATTTAATGTCCGGTTTCTTCCTTTACCGCGAAACACCTCGACAAGGACGGCTGGTCCCTAAAGGGGGGAAGGGGGAGGGGGAGAAGGAACGACTGGCAAAGAGCGCAGAATGAGCCCTAGGCTCTGGCGACGTTCGATAAGTACGCGCTACCGCGATTAAGCTTTCATGAGTGTCGGCCGAGATCGTGGAGAGAGTGCCGTTCATCTGATATGCACAGACAACTGTGTGACGAGACTCCGTTACAGGACCCCAAAGACCCGCAACCGCTTCGTTCACCTCAGAAGGGAAAAGCGGTCTTACTATGCGTTAGACGACCGCAGAACCCGAATACCTTGTCGACGCGCGCCTCGCAGACTCGGCCGGCTCTATCGGAGATAAATTATCACTCGTGGGAATATTATTTCGTCGGGCAACGTATCCGTCCGCCGTTGATTGGATTTTTATGGACGCGCGCCGCCTCGCGCTGGCCTCGTTACCAGTAAAATGGAAAGTCGACATTCTTCCCATCGAGATATGTCGCTTTAATGAAAAAGAACGGCTGCTATATCTTGATCGTACTACATTCCGCGTTAATACCAATTTGTAAGACTAATGAAAAGTACTAGAATCCCGCGTCAGCGATCGTTATCAACTTTTTATGTTAGTTATGATTTAAAAAAAAAAAACATAAAAGTAACGAGATTAATATTTTATTAGGAAAACTCAAGAGCACTCTGTCTATGGCGGGTAACGTGCGCTGAGAGATGTTATTAAAATAAAAGGCTTTGCGCATCGATTTGAAATCAGATGCGACGTCGTTTCGACGGATAGACACAGTTGAAACGAGAGATGAAACACGGTGTCAAAAAGCGAGAGATCGTGACGAACGTAGTGCATAATCAAATAACGGAGCAACGTGCAGTTTTATGGCCTGGCCGGAGGTGTGTGTATCGCGCGACGTGCGCCGTTATACGACGCTCGAAATACATGCGATGTATACGAAAATGCGAGTTTAATAAAAGAACGAATGTCACGGTTACACGCGACGGGTTAACGACTGAATTAACACACCCCGCGGCCGAAAAAAAAAACTGACAGCTGCGTCACTCTTTGACGTGGCAAATGATAGATCGAGAGAGAGAAAGAGAAACGTAGATAACATAGAAACAACAGTCCTAAAAAATAAATCTGATAATTTGAATCTGTGCAAAAATTATTCAGCACTTAATTCTTACAGAATTAATAAAAAGAGTAGATTACATTTGTATAATTTCAATGTGTCGTCTAATTTAGAAGATGGGAATTTTTACAAAAGTGGCGGACGACGCTGTTACTAATAATATTCGCATAATACACATCTATAGCGCAAAATAAAAGCTTCCCTGCATTATTAAGGATTAATAACATTAGCTGCTGCACCCAGTCCTCTTTCTCGTTCACGCATACGCAAGAGCAGAGACGTTTGTCGGACACGTCCTCTCGCCGTTTTTGTACGCGCGCGCGCGGGTCGGTTTTTAGTCCGCGCCGCGAAGATGGCAGAGTGGCATAACGGCGATAGTCTGGCCGGCACATTAGCAGCAGGTTTAATTACAAGGCCGAAGTGGTGGCAGCAATAGTGGCGGCAGCTTGGAACGGCGTGCTCGCGAATACTCGTTCCGGTATACCATATTGATTCCCCCCCCCCCCCGAGATTGTCCGGCCGCGGAAGAGGGAGGGAGGGGGGGAGAAAAGAGCGGAAAAGCTAGTCCTCTCTCGAGTATGTGAACTGACAACTGAGGGGATTGCGAGAGGGTGCGAGGGTTTGCGTTTGGCTCACGAGACACGTTCATTGTCTCCGCTCTCCTCGCAGCCATCCTTTTCCCTCGCGATCGTCAACTACATCACGTTCCGCCGTTGTTGGATAGCGGCCTCAAACCGATGCCAAACGGCCGTGGGGTCAAACAGCGAGTTAAACGGTGGGGAAAAATTAAGAAATTGCCAGGATTATTTCGCGTGCTTCGTTATACAGTTTCTTCAGTGTCATCTGAAAATTCTTCGCTCGGCATAATTGGATCGCGTAAACTTCATAAACGGTCGACTGAATTCATCGTTCAAAATGGAAACGAACGTGAATTTAGATTTAATTCCTGGGTACTAATATATATATATATATATATATATACATATATATACGAACGTTACAAGCCGAGCGTGTCGATGAATAAATAACGACTCAGCAAACCTCTTCGACAATCGAAGCACCCGTACCGCCAGGATGGAAGTTTTATTGTCAACGATCGCGGGTATCGAAGTGAATGAGCCCGGAATAAAAGGAGTCATTCGACTCTCGGAGGGGTGGCGGAGCGACGAGGGTCGGGCGGAGAAAGGTAGCGCGCCCTCTGTCTCTGTTAATGCATCGCCTCCGGAATGGCCGATTAATTCCAACTACGGGAAGGAAGCGACTATAACTCGTCTCCGAGGAAGCATTCTTAATCCGCGCACTCTTTATTCTCGGGCTTCGCTCTTGTACCCTCCGTCCCGACCTACCCCTCCCGCCGATCCCCCATCGGGGAAGAAATCTCTTACCCTCGTAGCGGAGACCGCGTGCACGTTCCTCCGGTGCTCCACGAACAGCCAGAATACTGCCACCGGCAATACACACGTTGTTTCCTTGTCGAAGAAGGCCCGTTACTTTGTGGCGACTTGCTACAGTTTTTAGAATATATCGCGAAGTAAGTCTATCGAAGATGAAAACACTTGCGCTCATCCATGCTTATCCGATCATTCTTGAAGCGTTTCTTCATGGTTCTATTCGAGTAAATCATTTTGTATTCATATACCATAACATTCTTCCGCGCGCGCGATTCGGCACTACGACTTCTCTTAGCGGCGGCCATTACGGAGTGACGTTTGCCTCGGATCGCTGACGGGCGCGATCTACGGCGAAATCAATCGAACAGAGCCGAACGCATCCGGCGTTACTACGCGGTCGGCGCGGTCGATACAAAAATCAAAGAACGCGAGACGGAGTTCACAACAGATATATTATATAAATTACAAACAAAAAAGGTAGATCAGTAACAGAAATAGGGAAATTAATAAAATGTAATTAGTTCCGTTTTAGAAATACTTGTATTATTTGAGAATTATTTTTCCTAATGTTATAATGTTGTAATGTAAATTGTCGCGTCTCTGTACAAAAGATCAGAAATCTATTCGAAACATATCAGAGTTAATTGATTAGTGATCATTCACGAAGATCACGATTTTTAGTCGTAATGGCTTCGAGAGAAAGAAAAATTTAAAAATATCAAATATTGTTTTGATAAAACAATAATAGCTTATATAAAATAATCGAAAAATAAGAAATGAGAAATATTTAGTTTTCGGTTAATTCAGAGATTAAATATATCATTGTATTGTATTAGCAGATATGTAATCGATGCTTTTTTTTCCAGTGATCAGCACTTCACTTGACACAAGGTCGCCGCGCTATCATCTTCATGGCAAAATTATGGAGCGGTGAATCATAATGTTTTATTATCCCTCAAATTGCGACATCCGATAATTACTGCACTATCATTTTCCGTACACAAGTAAAACGCTATCGTTATTTGAATACCTAATAATTACGATTTCACGCAATCAATTAATCCTTGTGATTATCGAATGTTATACGTATTATGGTGACGATTATTCACCGATATTTTTCTCTTATTTGAAAGAATTAAAGCAATAGGAAAAAATAATTCAAAGTTATTGTTTTATATAATATATATTTACTTAATTGGTAATTATTTATTTAATAATGCTTAAATTAAAATGTTACGTTTCTTCACCGATTTCAATGCAAATTGATGATTATTTTTCACTAATTGACGTGCGAAGTAATATACGAATCGCCGATTCGGGTAATTTAAGTATCGAAAAACCATGTTTTGTCGACGGTTATTAATAATATGCATATTTCGAGAGATATAGTACTCGAAATGTACTGTACATGCTATATTAAATTTCGAGTATATATATTTTTGGATAATCCGTTATAACTTAATTCGAGTTTTTTAATTGCACCGTATCGCATGATATGAGAATGAAATAGTCAACGCCATTTAGGAATTTTTTTGTCATTAATGAAACACCATGGATGAGAAAAGAATCAATTTTAAGCCACATCGCGACACATTTAACAAATACGTATTATAACTATTAATTACTGCATTTTAAATTTGCCAAGTATAAATTTGTATATTTCGTTGATTTATTAAAGAGCTTTCGCCTTAAGACTCATTCAATACATTAATCTGGAAAATATTATGGATATCAAACGCTAAACCTAACTCTTCATATATGATTATATTTTTCTCGTATTATTATTTCGTTATGGTGCAATAAAATGCGCATCGTATTTGATTAACACTGGGAGCGCCGTGCAAAGTTTCACGATATCATCGTATTAGGTGATTAGTGCGTGCGCGTAATTAACTGTGTTTTTGTGGATAAGTATTGTTTACGCTATGTATGCGCTAGTCGCTTGTGTGTTTGTGTAAGTGTAAGTGGACGCGTATTTTTTGTTTTCCTGGTTTATGCCGTCCAAAACGCACTACACGTGCTAATGAGATAAATTGATAATAGACTTCTTGATTTTATTCTTAAATTAACAGTTTTATTAACCCTGCGCGCAATATCTTGGATACGCGTTCAGGCTATAATGCATCGCCGTTTTATAAAATTTAATGTAAGATTTATCAATCAAATATAAATTTAAAAAAATTGTTTTAAAAAATATAAAAATATTGCGCCTAATGC
Organism: Monomorium pharaonis; assembly: GCF_013373865.1. Taxonomy (NCBI): domain Eukaryota; kingdom Metazoa; phylum Arthropoda; class Insecta; order Hymenoptera; family Formicidae; genus Monomorium; species Monomorium pharaonis. Next base: position 28,636,080 of record NC_050470.1, on the reverse strand, counting down.
AAAATTAAATTTGATGGTTTGTGTCTTATAATGCACATGCTGAAAAGTTCTCGAGCTACACTACGCAATACACGTGTCAGAACTTGTTGCTAAAGACAGGAACACAGACTTTTGCATAACGCATAACGCATAACACGTAGTACATATTGTAATGCACGACAACGGACAAACTTATGCATAATTTAAATTTATATTATAAAAAATATTATAAAAAATATCAAACAATTTTATATTATATAAACGTATAACAATTTTAATTAAACAAGATTAATTAAGAAACAAATAGTCGAAACAGTCATATCTGAAATGATAGAGTGCGTTCAGCAAATCAGTAAAACGCCCATGCTTTGCTTGCATAACGCATAAGAATTCATCCTTACGAATTTTTCGACTCCTTATGCATTATGTTTTGTGCCTTATGCAAGATCCGCAGAATGAGAGATAGGGATCGAAGTAAAGGCCTCTGATTAGCTGATTTTCTTATGCGTTATACAAGTCTATACTGCGATACTCAACCGCGGACAACAAACATCTAAGCTGGTATTCATAGATCGATCTTAAGTTCAAGATTCTTAAGTCTAGCCACGAGCAAACTTATGACTTTACTTAACCAATGAAATAATAGTATTGACGTCTCAAGATCGTACTTAAGATGATCTTGAATATAAGATCGGACTATGAATTCCGTCTCTTAGTTCTCATCGCGCTGTGGGATGCGCAAACGACAAAAAACACGCGTAGCGTGCACGTACACCGCCGCCGTTGAAAGCATCGGCTTTCATTTCAATTCAGAATATATTATAGAAAATATTTTTTTAATTACAATAAAATAGTAAATTTATCATTTACTAAAGCTTGGAAAACGTACACTCAAAAAAAAGATCTTGAAACTTCAACAAAAATTATGTGTGTAAAAATTAGCTGAGATAGATAAATAATAAGCAAATACTGTGATATGTACAGAAGCAGAATTTTTTAATTCTATACGTGACAGCCAAAATTCTAGCAGATACAAAAATAAGCGCTACATTTTGGTTATAATATCAAAAAATCCATCTATCAGCAAAAAAATTTTTTGTGTGTACGCTTTAGAAAATGATACGATATTACAAAATATATTTTATAATTTAATGTATATAATGTATATAATGTATATAATACTCTTATATGAAAATGTTGAATAAACTAATTTGTACAAAAAAATGTATTATTTTCTTATAATTTATTTGTTATTTTTTAACACATCTACTTTATGTTAAATTTGATGTTAAATTAACACAAAAATTTGAATGAATACATTGGAATATGTAAAATGTGTTAAATTTAACACAAAATTTTTTTACTCTATAGACTAATGCTATACATCATAGATGAAACTTAAACCTAAGACTCATGTTGAGGTAAGTAAAAAAAAAAAAGAGAAAAAACTAAAATTAGACAGATGCTTGGTCGCAAATTAAACTTATAACTACGCAAAGTACTTGTCTTTATATGGAAAAAGATGCGCGTAGATGCGTAATAAAACACTTATAAATACCGTTAGTTGTACGAACAGTAACAGTACGAACGATATTATTTCTATTAAAATACGCTTCTCTAGTGTAATCCAAGATAATGGTAGAATGTTATCCTTTTTCAGAGGCATCAGTTGCTCCATGCGTATTAAATTTTCTTTTCCACTTATGCATTGCTGGCAATGATGGAGATACTCTCGTGATTAACGTCGCCAAAAGATGTTGTCGTAACTACTCGACATGCTGCCATCGCGAGAGCCAATTTGTAGCTTTATCTTTTAATGATAGCTCAGAAGAGGACGTTAACGGACCGCCTATCAAGAAATGCCCAGATGATACCGGTGTGAGAAGATGTGAATTCAAAACAGCCTCGATTTGAATCAGCAGGGTCTCCAATTCCTCGTGCCTCAATTTAGCATTTTTAGTCACGCGGAAAGGATGACCCTTGCCATTCTTTACTGCAGCCTCCGTGATGAGATGGTATCTAGGATGTATAAAGGCCCCCAGTAGCCATGTCAAGATGGACAGAAATAAAATAAAAGAAATATATATGTAAAATTAAAATAAGTTAATCGTCAGGGCTAATGTACCTGAATAGATTTCGCGGACCGGGGTTGGCTCGCTTCGGTGGCGGGAATCACATCCGCTTCTCCCACGTTGCATGTCCACGAGGCCAACTCCAAACCCCGGCTAATCCATAGCATTGGCTACTTTATTCATTCGCGCCGGCCTGGTGCGTGTGTGACTCCCACTCAGGCTGGTACTGTGAGGAGATGCAACAATCGCAATCTCTTTCTCTTTTTCGACCTATTCGTGATCGTCATACGACAGGTTTCCATCAATCAAACGACGAGTAGCAGTCTCTTTAGATTTTCCCAGATTCCTCAATTTGACTTGATTGACAGCTGTACGATGAAACATCCTGCGCTGTTACTGTGTTTTAAAATAATTGTTCACAAGCCTGCGCTTTTGGTAAATTTGGTAAAGCTTTAGATGATGATACATGCTGTATATCCCGTCTGGTATAAATCTTCCATCTGCCAAATCACTGCCAAACAACTAGCCGTGAAATATAATTGAAGGCTTTATATGTTGTCGGATTCGAGATAATTTATCCAAAGTTGAGTCTCGGAAAGGTTGATTGAGTTCAAATTGATGAAATGTTTTTTATTTTGTTCGATAGTACTTGGAAATGACTAATAAAAATTTTATAATTTTAAATATTTTTTTGTTTTTTTACGTAGTATATCGTACAATTAATTATAGATTTAATTTAACAATATAAAATAAGAATAACAGAAAATATAATTTATTAATACTTATATTGTTGTAAATATGTAATATAGTAATTTTATAATTTATAATTAATTTTGAGTCACGCAATTAAACTAAAAGAGAAATCGTTATAATAAATATAAATTTATAATAAGGTTTTCAGGGCCGCTGATTACAAATCTAATATCAAAATTTGAAAAATTTTTGGAAAATCATTGAATTACGTAAAAATTATGAATATTGCTAGTAATTATTTGTTCATAACAAAATCAAAAATTTGAGGAAATTGAGAGCAAATTCTGAATCAGCGACCTCAAAAACACAAAAAAACATGAAAAAAACTAGTGTAAAAAATATAGTGTATCATATATGGTACACTATAATCCCTAGCAGCACAAAACATTAGCGCAATATTGAGAAGTAATGTAAAGGCAAATTCCCAATATTGGTCTAATAATGTAAAGTAGACGCTTCACCTTATTTAGCTTATTATTATTAATTCAATATTGATTCAACATTGGGCCAATGTTGAACCAATCAATTTTTCATTTGACATTAATTGCATTCTAATTTAGAATATTTTATGACCAATATTGGTGTTACATTCGAAAAACATTGGCTACTGCATTCCCAATATAACCAATGCTTAGCCAATATTAGCCAATGTATTGTGCTACTAGAGAACTCAAAGAGTTAAGAAAATGAATTATTGTATAACATAAATTTAATATATAAACGTAAGATATTAAATTATATTATTTCAAAATACGAAGTCAAAACTTAGGATATTTCACAATAAACAGCAGGATATGAACGCTTTCTGAGCAATAATCAAATACGTGCGCATTCAAATTAAACAATCAATATAGAAAAAGAAATGTTATCGGCTAATAAACGCTACTTGCACACAGAGTAGTAATAATCTTCCAGCTAAAAGCCATATTCTTATAATATTATTCCAGATAATTATGAATCTTTTAATATACTTCCTCGATATAGTACGTGAAATATATTGCCACAAACGTTCTTGAGTTTATTCTGATCACTGTATTGATAGGCTAACAACCTCTTTCAATTGTGTTAAAAGCACCTGTCCTAAGAGCACCCGTTTGTGGTACTATACTGAATTATTTTAATCACGAATTAAATATTAAAACATTTAAATTCTTAATGGAACACTGCATGTATATATTTGATTCTAGCAGTGAATGTTTTTTACTATAGCTGCGCTACTTTCAATAATAAGTTGAAAGTTGAACAGCAACGACACTTAGCTATCTTTATTTTAAGGACACATCTGAGCTGCTACGACTATATTTTCGTTGACTAATCCTTTCTCTGTGTAAACTTGTTCATATCATGCAAAACAAAATGCAACGACAGTAAATGTCCATTAGCAGTACCACGACATATATGCATTTGCAAACCTCGTATGTCACGTGCCTAAGAATATTTACCCGCCGAATGTCCCAACTCGATTCATCGAATTTCCGCGCGCGCCATTTCCGTTCTCATCGGACGTAGACCGGGTCGAAGCATCGCCCGTCCGGCCGTAGATCCTCGAACGCGCGATCGTTTAACTGTCCCCTTTCGTAGTCTCGTTCTGTAATTAGTGAAAGTAGGCAGGGAAGAGAAAAAAACTAGAAAAAGGCGGCGCGGGAGCGCACGAGGGGTGATGGTTGTTAGGTGGCGGAGGAGGTGGCGGCTGGAGGTGGTAGGTCGGCGGTAGAAGGGTAGCCATAAAAGTTTATGCTCTCCATATGTTGTAATATAGTCGGTAGCAAGCGGCAGGGCGCGGGGGATCGGTAAAATATGCGGGCAATAAGTATGGATTGTTATTAACACGGGGCGCGCGGTGTCCGCCGCGTTTCTGAATCCATTACCTCCGCATGGCGGCTGAAATACCGGCCGATATATCCGACCTGGTGTGTACATCGCCGCGCCGATGGCGGGGAGAAAGAGAGAAAGAGAGAAAGAGGGAAAAGGAGAATGAGCGGTGGTTGAGGTGAGGGAGGGAGGAGGGAGAGGGAGAGAGGGCGAGAGAGGATCCGGAGAGCGTATGAATGGATTAGCAGCTACGCGGCGGGCGCGGTGTGGTTGAAATTACGATCGGATTTCACGTACCGTACACCCAAACCGTATACGTACGTACGTACGTACGTATGTCCTAGAGGTGAGATACGAAAAAAAAAGAGAGAGGAAGAGGGGCCGCGGAGTATTTTCATTTCCGGCCGGGGCTTATTAAACGTTACGCGTATACGCGATGTGACCTCCCCTCGTTACGATCGAGGACCGATACCCTCTACGCGTACATCCATTCGTGCGTGCTGCCACCCTCTCTTGTCTCGACGCATTCAATCAATCAGATGGTTATAAAAATTTATCTTCGTCCGCCACTAGTGCAAAATTGCTAAAAACTTTTTTAACTGTGACGTCTTCAAACGAATGACACTTATCAGATTTAATTTTTGTGATAATAAATATCTTATTAGAAATATCAATTTTTTTAAAAATAATAATTGTAGACATAATATTTTCCAATTATCACGCCGATTTTTAATTGAGGAGCCTTTTCGAAGTTTTGCCGCCTTTCTCGCGACAACAATCTTCAAGAACGTAATCCTTCGCTCGCGGGCCCTCCCTTTCTGGACTCTTAAAATGAGAAGACAAATAATCGCGGTGGAACGAGTGCGGCAGGCGACTGATGGGTCTGGCGTGGTTCTAACTAGACGCAATCAAGCGAGGAGCCGGAGTTTGCGGCCGGTTACGAGAGGTGGAGAGGAATGAAGACTAACAGCGCGTCGCTCGGAGGCTAACCAGAAGTAATGTTACCTCGGATCAATCTCCCTGGACCGGAATCCAAAGCCGGGGCCAAAACCTCTACCTATCCCTGCGGACAAGTTGGATCTCCCACGTCTCAACGAATCCCGATTTCTGCGTAGAAAACGTACCTTGTTAACGCCATAACATCTGAATCCTGTTCCTCTAACTCTATTTATTCTCCTACATTTCCAATGACGCTCGTATTAAATTTACCGAAAGGTAAAAGAGTTTTGCATTTTACAACCTCGTCGCTGAAGTATTCTTGACGTATCCGATAGATTATAAATTTTAGATACTATTGTCCTATTTTTCATTTTATTAATATTCCTTCATCAATACTTCACTATCAAATTCGTTCTATAAATGCAAGATCAACTTCTTCGAAGTAGCTTAGATAAGAAGTAATAATTAATTTGGGAATTTGATTATCGCGAATGCAGGTAACATTCCGCGAATACTTGGGTCGCAACTTAGAATTTTCACCAGCAAAGAAGATGAACGAAAGATGGGATAGAGAAAAGAAAGAACGAGAGAGAGAGAGAGAGAGAGGCTACAAGCGGATTAGAAAGATTTCGTTGGGGGATTTCTGTCGGGGATGGCTGCTGCTGGCGTTGGATTCTTTTATTCTAAGTGTGAATTCCTCGCTCACGGAATTTTCCCGCCCTCCCCCGCTTTCCACGTACACGCGCAAGTGTACACACACGCGCGCGCGCGCGCGCGCACATGGACGAGCGTGTGCACGTGTACGCGCACGTGTACGTGCGCTTGTCAGCGACGACGGAGCCGGAAACGGCGTGTCGGATGAGACGGAGTTAACTCAGGTTGATTTACCCCGGCGGTGGCGCGGCGCTCCAGACACGTAGCGCCAGATTTAGTGAGACGTCGTGACGCCACGACGGATACATAGATATCTTCCAGGAGCGTACACCTTCACCCTTGCACCGTCCAGGCGCTGTCTGCCGCGACGCGAACCCCGCTCTTTCTCTCTTCCTTCCTCCCTCCTCGGTCGTCCTTGCGCCGTCCTCCCTTTCCTCCCCCTTACGTTCTTCCCGCAAACGGGAAGTAGCCCGCTCACATAAATTAAGAGGACGACATCTCGAGAGCGGTTCAGGAGCGCGAGTAATAGCAGAAGAAAGAGAGGAGGAAAAAGAGAGACGTATACATAGAAGATGATGGGAAAAAGAACAACAGATATCGCGTGTTTAACAATGTTCAATGACTCCGAAAGATTTGTAACAATCCATTTCCGTAATGCTGTTTTGAAAGTTAGAAAAATAATAGGTGTAAATGTGTATGTGTATGTATTATAAATAATCGTAAATATAAAAGAATCGTGTCAGGCAAACATTCATCTATCAAAATTTATCAAACGTTGATTAATAAATTTTTATTAAAATCCTCAAATATTTATTCCATTAATACCTCCAATCGGATAACACATTGTTCCCGATTATTCTTTTCCTAATATCAAATTGTGCCTGAAATCAACCGTCAGCCACTCATTTTTCCCGATTTCGCGCAGCACGAAATAAACGACAACCTGTATTTAATATTGTTGGGGCGCGTTCGATCGGTCGGTCAGAGCGAATAGATGTGGGATGCGGTGTGTGTATGTACGCATTGAAGGCACACGTTGGCATAATAATAAAGGTTCGGCCCATTGCGATCACCTGTTCATTCCGAAGCGTATAGCGGACGCGCGGCGCGGTGCCGCGCGACGCGGTCGGATCGTCGGGGTATTTATCGCTATCCGAAATACATTCATTTTCATTTCGGACATTACGCGCAGGTGGAGGAGAGGGTGACTGGCGCGGGGTGGTGATCGGCACGGGGATCCGAGGCGGGAGACACCACCGGCAGCGGCAGGGTATTACCAAGAGCCAATGATATAGTGACTATTACCGTCACTACATACCCGAGCACAGAGTGATGGCGGGTGACTGCGTGCCTCGATAGCGCTAAGCCTCGGGGCAGTAAAATACATTGGTCCGGCGGCTGTGATCCGGCCGTATCAATGCTGCTCGGCCGTTATGTGTGACCCGCCACCCTCCTCCTCCCCCCCCCCCGCAATGTTTCCCTCTCCCATTCGAACTCTCCCGCGTTCACCGTCGCCACCCTCTTTCGGACCGTCCACCCTACGGCCCTGCACGATGCCTCAATACGACCGCGTTATTCGGTATGTCACCTCGTGATGCATCGGCGTGCCATTTCTAGAACAAGACGGAAGTTAGCGGGAGAAAAAGAAGAAAAAGAGATAACTAGTGTTACGAGAGAAATAATGGATTTTATCAGCGTTCAACACAATTTTCGCCTATGATGATAACCTCGGTGAAAGTCATATTCGTTCCTTCGCATCAGATGAAGAACTTCTTTTCAGTGGAAAAGACAATGCTATGGGCAGACAGTGGCGCCTAGGGGTAATAACCAAGTTTAGAACTAATCAGACATTATATAATCTTATCAGACAAATATATACATTATACATATTTGATTTGTCACATCATATTTTAATTAATAAATTATTATAACCAGTTAATAATAATTAAGATTTTAATTTTGTATTTCATTACTTGAACTTTGTTAACATGTGTAACAGATATAAAGGTAAAGATAACTCGAGAGCACAAAAATATATTTGTAGTGATGTATGTCGTGATAAGATTTAAACTTAAAATTATAATTTATTGGAATTTTGTGAAAATGTAAAAAAGAAAATATGAATTGTAGCTATTATCAAACTGGTCATCTTTTTGTATAAAAAATTGCTTCAACGCACTACTAAAATAATAGTATCACTTTCCTATTAATATAAGATTTGATATAATTTGTTTTTTTTTTAAATAAACTAATCTTTCTAATTTCCAAAAATCAAATTCTAGTTGCAACATTTTTTTGTTGGTACGAGATGTGGCAAGATGCCGTATCGAAAAGGCGAGTAAAATCATCAGGTTCCGGCTGTACGAGGCAGCTGACAGCGATGTGACGGCTCGCTGCGGTACGTGCGGACGGGAAAGCGTAAATGCGGACGGGCTAAAAAGAACGAGGGTGGTTGGCACCATCCATCGAAACGTCTGGGACTCGATTCGCGGGATCACCGTTAAGACACCGCAGGGAGAACGTGCGGCTGACTGAGCGCTGCCGCCCGCGCCGGTAAGAAAAATTAATCGTATTCTTCTCCGGGCAAATCCAGGCCCCTTTATCCGTGGCAGCGCGAATACCCTATCGTTTGTCAGGAATAGTGAATTAATGATGATTGCTACTCGGCTCAAGCCGAATGAGTCCCACGCTCGTCTCACCTCCCCCCCTCTTACCGTCATCTCGCGGCCGCCCCTTCGCGCCCACTGTACGCAGCCCCGCTCATTTACTTTAATGCAATCATTAACGGGACGCGGCTACATCGTTCTTCCTACTTTTTCTCCCCGGTCGCTGAAACGTGTTTCCATTTTTCCGCACGCGCTCCAGCCTGTAACGTGCAAGAAACGCGCGAGCTTTCGTGAGGGGACCTAATGCGTGATCCGACCAATCTTCTAATAACAGATCTGGTTGCTTTGATGAGACTATTAATTCGCAGGCTATTCATGTTTATCCTATTCTATCCTCCTCTCCTGAACATTTGAGAAAACTATTAATTTATTATTAGCGTCTAAGCTCGAGTCACACGATCTCGAGAACATTATTAGCTCTTGTATCCGGTTTATAGTTAGCATGCTGTATAACCGTCCTCTTTGTACAATATCAAAAAAATATCAAAAACTGATGTTTAAAGAAAAATTTATGATAGAAAATCTTGTAATTATCTTAAATTATCTTAAATATTTTCTGCAGTTAATTTAAATTATATTGTAATTATTATATAGATTACTTTTCACAGTTATTATATAGAATAACAGTAGTGTAAATAATTTATTCTTGGTAAAATGTTAACTTGTGAAAATTCCTGGTGAAAATATTCAACGTGTCTGTTGATCGTAACAGTCTAGTTGAACTTAAATTGAGCTACGCATGCTTCCGAACCGACTGCTGCTTATCTAGTGGCGTTTGCCTAAGGATAATGGACCTGACAAGCATAATTTCGCGTACCCTCGTGCCTCGACCGCTGTCATAAGCGTACTCGACGGTATTAAGTCGGGTGTTAAGGCGCGGAGAGAGAGAGAGAGGGGGAGAGAAAGAGAGAGAGAGAGAGAGAGAGAGAGAGAGAGAGAGAGAGAGAGAGAGAAAGAGAGAGAGAGAGAGTTCACCCAGCGTGGACGGCTCAAAGGTTTCCCTTCCGTTTCTCGGTGGTCCAGTACGCGCGATTAGATCGTCAACTGCGGGATAATTAAGGAAGACGGTCGGACGAAAATCCCCTTCTCGCCCTTGCAATGCCGCCCCGCCGGTCGCATGCATATTTAACGAGTTGGCGAGGCCGCGGGCGTGGAAGACGCTCTTCTTCCTTTAGCTCCCGTGGCGCACCGGACTATTCCTCCGTCCTCCGGAAATTGCTGAAGTTTCTCACCTAAAAGCAGCAAGAAGAAGACCGAAAGACCGCGGCAACGGCCGAGCAGAGACATCCTCTGGACGACTAAAATCAAACTACCGTGCCTCGTTACGCAACGCCACGCTTTGTGCAACTCACTGAAACGGCTGTGGGAAGTTAAGAAAGGAAATAAAGCTCGCGGGCGTAAGATCAATCGGTTATGTTACATTGAGATCGCGAATCTAGGAATAGTATACAACTTAAACTGCATCAATAGAAACTGTACATTTTATTTTGAAACTGTTTAATCATTGAGCGTTACGTAAGTTGTGTGTTTTTTTTTTAAGAAAGTTTTGTACAATAAAATAAGAATATATATAAATTTATAAAATATCTTTCTTTTTGCTTTAAGTAAACATATTTTGCGCTAATACATATGATTACGTTATTTGTGATAAAATAAATCTCAAAAAGTTTTGTTTGATGTATAATATCCAAAATTGTGTGTATAAATGTCCAAGTTTAATATAGCTATGCGTACAAATAGCAGAAAGGTCGTAAACGATGCGCAGCGCATTACGAGCAAAACCGGACACAATTATATTGATATATCAATACCAGACGGGAGTAGGATCAAAAGTGGTGTGCGATAAGCAATTATTAACTATACTCGGTAACAGCGATTAAGCCCTTTCCGCATCAGACGAGTAAAAGCTTTCTGTTATTGACACAGTCGCGCGTCATCGCGCAAACGATGATTATTTGTTTCGACTGCGGCGACGAATGCATTTGTCAGCGCGTGCTTCGTGAAACCACGCATTTGCCTCAAGGGCGTCATCGTTCACAGGGACCCCGTCCCGTGTTACGTGGCTCCCTTGAACGAGAGAGGGCGAGAGAGCGGGAACGCGCGCGCGCCCGCAGGAAGAAGGAGAGACGCCGAGCGTTGTTCGCATCCGAGCCGGTAGGTAGGTAGTAGGTAGACACCCACACCAGGATGAAACCACTTCATCGCCGTTTAAGGCAGATAAGCAGCAGCTATCCGTAACCTCTCTTCAGCCGCGAGAAGGCCGGGCTACCTCGGAGGCGTTGGAAACCCGAAGTGAAAATTTGCGAGACGTTTAATACACGCTGCTGGAAATAATTGCTTCGTCCTTTTAGAATTTTATTTCTCATGTGCGACGGCGTACATTCTCTCGGTTAAAGAATTCATATTAAACAATATATATCAAATAACTTTTTAAGAATTAAGGTAAATGTATTTATCCCCCTATTGTACAAGAAAACGCAAATTTTATTTAATATAAATTTGAAAAATAACATTTTCTTTGAGAACAATTTACAATATATGAAAAATACTTAGACACATATATTTTTTATATAATAAATAATAAGAATTATATCATTTTTCTGTAATCATTATCACGAAATTATCGTGTGTTTTAAAATTATGACATTATTGAGTTTTAAAAATTGTCAAGAGATGATTTTAGTTTTTATGTCATAATAGACTCCAACTTACGAAATCTAATTGATTAGAAGAATTAATTTTGTAATCTCCCTTCGCTTTAAAATTAACAAGTTCAATAGAATCAATTACTAATATAAGAAAGATTACAGATAATAATTAAATAAATATGCAAGAAATATTTAATTACACGATTAAATTCTTATACGTATGTTGGATTGTTTGATTCAATTCATAATGTTCAAATTTAGATTTTTTAAATAATCTTGATATTTTTCAAGCTCCAAACGTAATTGCTCACGTGTAAACGGATGAAATAACATAGGCTATTCCAAGAGTCATAAATATATGCGATCGTGTAACGGAACTGACAGTGAAGCTTCCGTCCACAAGAAATGGCCGTAAAGCGGGCGGCAAAAACGCGACAGCGCAGAAAACATTGAAGGAACTAGGAAGTGACTGCTAATTGCCGTGCAGCTGCAATGCTATCTGCACTCCCTATTTGTCGGGTCGACCCGTCGAGCTTATTTTATCGTCATAAAAAACTTGTGGAACTTGGGCTGTGTGCGATATTCATCTATCGCACTCACTTCCGGTTCTCTTATCAACGTGTTTATCCCAAGGAGTATAATTTTAGAATTATTAAAAATCTCGAGTGACGTCACTTATTCTTCGTCACACGAGACGTAAGAAACGTAATCTAAATAAAAAATCTAAATAAACCTATTCATCGTCCATTTATAAGCTTCAAGCAATTGATAAATTCTGAAATAAACGCTCTCTTCTCACAATTCGTTCTTTTATATTACTACCGTGAGAAAAACGCAAAACGATTTGCGCGCACGTCCGTATCCAAACGGAAGTCCACGACTTGGGGTGCAGTTTCGAGTGGAATCTACGACGAGTCTATCCATTGTTCCGCGTATCGGCGACCGGCGCATGATCAATGTTCGTGAACTATTCGGCGCGATCTGCACGTTGGAGGACTTATGCTGATGTCGACCGTTCGTTCTCCAGTGCAGACGCGGCCGCGGAAGCACCACTCCTCGAACAATCGCTCTAAGATTCTATGCCCCGCGGAATGGCCGTTAATTTATACCGAATTACGAGCGGAGCCCCTATTATCGAGTGCGGCATGTGAATCGAAAGTTTGGCGCCTGTCGAACTTCGACGAGTTCCTGATCCCTGTTCCGGCCTTACTAACTCGCGCATTGTCCCGCGATCGTCATTATTTAGCATCGAACCTGCATTTCATCGCGCATGGCGTCGAGTGCGATATTAATGCGCGGCTCTATCCGAGTCCGTGAATATTAAATGTAAATACAAATGAGATACGAATGAGAATTCTCGATGATAGCGTACATTGGCATTAAGCACAGCTTTTCCTTGTCTACGTTCAGGCATGAGAGAATTTCTACTTTTATTCGAAGAATAACGTACTTAACGAAATGTAATTAATGTAATAGTAATAAACTTTTACTATTTTCCTATGTTCGTGCAATAGAGTTAAATAAGTTTAGGGTCTCCATTAAGCCAACGCGCAGATAAAATTGCTTGTAAACTTTCATACCGCTTTGATAAAGCGTCCTGAATTAGATTAAGAAAATATATATCAATATACGTGGCATGGACGATGTATATCAATATACAAATGTACCGCATGCAATCAATCGAAGAGCGCTCGCCACTGTAATTAATACTCGTCCGCGTAGAAATTCATTTTTCGCACGTTTGTCCAATCTCGAGATAAATTATCCCTTCCAAAACGGCAAACCGATCGCTTCCATACGCTTAGCGATCCTCGCATAATCTCCGCCGATCCGTTATTCCGTTGTAATAAACAGGCTACCGTTAATAGGACGGCGGGTGGCACGCAGGCCGCGTGGGAGTGCGAGGCTCGCACATTCGTAGTGCCGCCGCCGCCGCCGCCGAGCTGGTAAAATAGTAACAGCAGATGGTACAGCAGGGATGAAACCGGCGTGAGGTGCCGGAGGGTGCGAAGAGGGGGTTGGGTTACGCGGGGAGAATTGGCGGCTGGCTCGGTGGCGAGGCGAAGCAAGTTGTATCTCACAGATCTGTCGCGTGATTAAGCTTATTAAACGCTTAACTCACGGTGGGCTGGTTCTGCTCTCTGTCTCACCCCCTTTGCCCCGCGTTTCGTTTGCCCCGGCGTCTCTCGCACCGCAAGCTCATCCCCCTCGATGCCCTCGTCCCCATCTCCGTTCCTCCCGCCGTCCGCCGCCGTAGTTTTGCAGAACTCGCGGGGATGAAGGGGGAAGGAAGGAGGCGCGATGGGTGCAAGGATGATAGAAACTAGGAGAGGAGGACCCGACTCCCTCGACGGGCGAGGAGGTCGAGGGAAAGGCAAGACTGCCAGCAGCCCTGCACACCAAATCATTGTTATTACGGAATATTACGCGGCTGTATCAGCCGTGCAGACTCCGTGGCCAATAAAGTGCGGTTACGTCCCTAATATGGTGAATCTCAATTTTCAGCGCCCGCTCGGTGAGGCGCCGAAGGTAGTACTGCATCCTCCTATCGCGGAAGGAGAGATCATCGGAGGTACGCGGGGGGGGGGGGGTAAGATGACGGAAGGGTGGACACAGGCAAGCAAAAGAGACTGGAATGGCGCGAGAGTGCAGACGCAGATTGAGCTGCGGCCGGGCGCAAACCACAATGCTCGTTGCGAAATTAATCCGCGCGGTTCGTTATTACAGCAGTTTACATCGGCCGCGCTTTTGTTGCTGAGCGCATCGAAACACACCAAACAATTCTTCTTTGTTAATGGCGTCTGTTTACGATATAAAACTGTTTGTCCGCGATAATGGCCGTCGCAATGCGTACCGATAATTATTTCGAATTACGAAATCGCGGAATGGGCTTTTACATGGAATTACGGAACGCAATCATTCTCGCGTGCATGAACGTCGATCGTGGGATGGCCGCGTTCCGATTATTTTGCCGGCCGATTCATTGCACCGACCACTAATGGGGAAACAAAATCGCACCTTTGATTACAATGGAGTCCGGTTAATGCGCACGCACGGCCAAGAGTTTTGTTGTGCTCCAACGATGAGAAAAATATGGCCAATTAAACCGCATCTGATATGTAAGTGACAAACGGGAAACGTAGGTACAAATAAATTAACACTGAGATATACGCTTCGGTGCACTCTGAATAAAAGCTCGCGAGGATAATATAGTATCAAGGGGACATACGTGATTACGACGAGTTGCAAGGATGAAAAATAAGGATGCGATAATACAAGGAGAAAACGTGATTGAGATACGTCAATTTTCGTCTCGAATCTTTGCTCCTCGACTTGCGCAGCGGTAAAAACTCTACGTAGCATTTTCAACAAGGACGCGTACCAGATTTGCACCAAGATAATCTCCCGTTTTACGCTTTACAATTCCCGTTTCCTGATTCGCATATCACGACACGACGTTCGCACGGATGTAGCCGTTCCTCTCGTTACGAAGGTCGGACGTGACCCAGCCATCGTAAAATTCGGCCGCCACAGCAGTGCCGGATTTTCTGCGGAATATAACGCCGATTAGCCGTGCCGTCGCTCGATAAAATAATTTATCGAATATATTTCAATTTCACGCGTATTATGCCGCCCCGAAAGAGTAATTCAATGGAAAATATAAATATTCATTTGCGGGGATTTAAAGCGAACCATTCCGCTCTGTCTCCCCCCCCCCCCGCCCCCCTCCCGCCTGCCTCCCCCGCGACTCACCGCGCTCTCTTTCTCTCACTGCTCATCCACTCTCCACTGACCACTCCCCGGCCTCAACCTCCTCTTCCTCCCCCCGCCTTCTCTCTTTTATCCCACTCTCACTCACTGATCATCCCTCTTTCGAACAACCGATGATTTATACCGGCAAAATAATAATTTAATTTCACCGCAGTTGGGCACGATACAAAATTGCACGACAAAAATAATAAATAAATTTTGCGCTGGCCGCTGATGTCGATTTCAGCCCGCTACCGCACCCATACCGTCCCTCTTTCGCGGCTCCCGCCGCTCACTCACACCTGTGCGCACCGGTCACAGAGCATTTTTATACACGCCTTGTTTTTTTTATTGCCAAAAATACCCGTAGGGTACCGACGGCCCGGTGTGAATGTGCGCGGGTCAGTGTCGATTACACGGATACGCAAGTTAGTAATACATTCCGTCTATACAATGGCAAGCTCGAAAGCTCACTATGTCGTGTAAAACGCAAAACCGCGGTTTCCCAAATAAACTCGGCCGAATAAACTCGCATTTTTTCCCGCGTTGCAAAGGAAGCTGACGCGCCCGCGAATTTTGAATTGGCGTTAAAAGAGTTGCATCATAGATCGCACGGTTTTCTGAACACAGGACCATTTGATTTAATTAACGAAGAACTTGTAATTTACACGTCTGGCTCGATAAATTTATGAGCATTAGATTACACCGCGAAGATGGTATGTAATATTAAATAGCACTTGCGTACTGTATATCTTCGTAATAGGAATTATCATTAAATTTTAAGTCGACATAGCTTTCGAAACGTTTTCAAAAGTATAATTAAATTTAAGAAACAAACAATGAGTAAGCAAAACGTAATATTTAAAAGTAGAATATTGACAAATGGAAATGGATAAAACATAGGTCTTAAACGGAACGTTAAGCGTATATATACTCAACTGGAAACAGATGATGAGAGTATCAAGCCCTGTAAACAAATTCCGGATAATATTCCGGATAAGCGAAATTCCGACGATTCTTCGCAAGCGTAAGTGGTCTTCGGCATCGAGACGAGCGGCACCGTAGAATGTCCCCATGTGCGTGAAATGGTTTTGCGGGGCCCGGTACGATGTACTATCCACGGGTGCAGCGCTAATGGTCGCTGAACAAACATTCATTACAGGCCCCCCCCTAGCATGAGGCAGGAGGCGACGGCGATGGCGACGATGCCGACGATAGCAACGGTGCCGCTCGCTGATGGTGGTAGTGGTGGCAATATTGTTATCTTAGATTTATAGATGTAACGGATGGCGGACACTACCCGCTGTGTGCGAGGACGGGCTCGGACATTAAACGCGGTACCGTCATAGCGGCCCTTCCAAGCGGCCGTTTTACCACCCTTTGAAAAGCGACCATCTCCGCAGAAAACCGTCGCACACGCGGTGCCGGATTCTACGAACATCACCGAAAAGTCGAATTCAGAATCTCGTTTTCAGCCGGCCAGTTTTCAGCAGAGGCGCAAGTGATGCGCCGTTTGATCGATCTATCCGCGAGAGATGGAAAATTGTTGTGTAAATATTTTACCCAATTTAGAAATACATAATATGAATTATATCCCATTGTTCTTTTAATTTCCCATTGTTCCTTATTATCCCATTGTTCCTTATTATGTTACATAATAAGAGTCATTCATAATCGAATTATCGAAAGTATCGTCAAGTAGTCATACGTAGAAATAGTCATACTTCAGAGAATAGAAATTACGTGAATCGAGAGAACTCACACATCCAGAATCCAACGCCCCACCGTCAGTAACAATAAAAGCGCATGTGATTCCCAACCCAATGCCCGAGGGGTACGCTTTCTCGGCGTCTTCGTCTCCTCGATGGAGAACACCGGCTCGTCGACGACCGGCCGGACGACCCCGAAGCCGCGGTATCTGAGACACTTGACGCCATTAGCGGCTCCAAACTGCTCCTCGCGCAGTTAAAGTGATTTGCGACTATCCGTAGCCAGAAACCAGCTCTCCGCCCCCTCGTTCGCTCGCCCCCTGCCTCGTCCCGTCGCGCTCATGCAGATCCTCGCCTTTCTCCCTTTTGCCGCCGACGACCCGGCTCGTCGCTCTTCCTTCTACACCGTCGCGTCGTCGCGCGGCTTCCACTGGCGAACCCTGAACCGCACCAGCAGCCACCTCCTCGCCGCCCTTCCAGGATTACCGGGGAGACCAATTATTATTCCCACGGCGAACAATGGCACGACGACTCGAAAACGACGCTTCCGCCTCGAAATATCGGTTCCCTCTTTCGCCGGGGCGCTTTGTCCGCGCGCGCGGCGAGTATTCTCGCCTGCCCCCTTTGCATTTTTCGGCGATAAATATGCGCGCGCGACGTCGAGAATCCGCGCGCGCGGCCGCGGGAGCGATATCTCTCAGGAGCGCAAACAGAAAACTCTTAGTGGCCGCCGTCGTGTTCCGGGTCCATAATGCCGTTGAAATACGGCTTCGCCCTCTGTTGGGAACGTGATCGATAAAATCGAAACCGCGCGCGCGACGCGCGAAGGAGACCGATACCCTTTGCGAATCGCGATATCGTCCCTTCTCATCGCCTGACCCGACGGTATTTCCGCGACCTGCTCCATCGCCACTTTTATTAACCCTTTTTAATGCATATTAACTAGTCTCGAGCTCAGCAAAAATTAATGGAAGAATTACAGTGGGCCGAGGGTCGCGAGCAGCCGCGGAGGCGGAGGGGAGGATCGGAACGACCCCCGGGCGCGCAGGAGAACGCATTCGGGAATATCACCGTTAGCACTTCCTATTAGCGGGGTTCTTCATTGCTGCGGCCGGCCGCCGCAGCCCTCTCGCAAACGATATCGTATAAACGTGTCGTTAATTACTTACACCGCGCCCGCGAGAGCTTTCCACCCTCTCCTGCGCGAAGCGCTTCCCCTCGTTTCCCCTCCCTTCCCTAGCCACGAGCTTCTTGCCACCTCTCGCGTCACAGTACGGCGTTTACGACGCGCTAAAGAAACAAACGTTTATTAGGACAAAAAAAATCCCCCGGCAATTGCGCGCCGACGACGTTCCTTTCTCGTACGAGCGCGCGCGCCCCGCCTATTACTTCGGTGCCAGTTAAGGGGGATTATTCCCGCGAATGGTCGAACAGGAAGATGCCCAAACCGCGATGTCATTTCGCCTGATTCTCCGTAAAATCCAGGCCGGTTTCCTCCAGTCAGACAGAAACGAGAGATTCGCCGTTCAATAACGCTCGATCGTGCGGGCTCGGTGGTTTATATTATACGATACGTGCGCCTCCCTCGATCGATTTTTCGTGTTATTTCGACGCGACAGCCGAGGACCGGCTACTCGATCGGTCGACATAATTGGAACAGGCATAAGTGTATGTTTATTGCGCCGGTTCGTAAAATTATGTAGTTTAATTTGACAAATTGGCGATTATGATTAATGAACATCGGCCGCTAGTTAACGGGACGGCACCCGTCTCCCGTTTCGTTCGTTATCATCCTGCCAACCAATTATCCGAAATTTGACGATGTGGACGGCGGTTGTCGTCTGCGTGTCGCGATAGCGGTCGCCCGGCGTGACTCCGATCGGAGTGCCGCCCAAAAGAATAAATATCGTCGATGATAATTACTCGTGTAATGTACGCACGAGAAAATGAGTAAGGTTCAACGTGATAAACGTGTTATTCGAGATTGCAAATTCTCATAAATAAATGTATATGTTATGTAATGTAATGTAAAATGTATTCCAGAATAAAACAAAGTTCAAACATTCAGAAGACTTCTTATTGCATAATTCCCAATTTCCTTCAAGATTGTATATGATTAAATAAATAAGTATATCTTATAAGTTTTATTTACAATAAAAATGCATGTTAATTTATTTAAACCTTATTACACAGAAAGAAAACTTTCTTCAGATTTAATATAATTTATCAAAAACAAAGAATATATGCTTGGGAATAGTCGAACAAAACTATTTGAAGAAACAAATACGATTATTTATTAATAAACACCGTTGGACTCAATAAAATAATACTTTTTTCAGTCAATAAAGATAATATTTCATATAACATTATGTTGTTTGAAAAAAATAAATAAGTAAATCCAAACAAATCGAGTAAAAATATTCAAAAATCTCTTCTCGTTATATATATATGCATTTTTATTAAAAATTCCAATTCAAAATAATTTAGATATTTTTCATACATCATTTTTAAAGCACAGACATTTATAAAATTATCACTCTGACCTTACAAGAGATCATAAGTGGCCAATCGAGCATGGCCATCAGTTTTTTACCGATGGATGAGCGAGCTTCCGCAAAACGAGGTGACAAATGAAAGGAGCCTTAATGCGGAAAACCGCGTTTTTAGTATGATGCGTTTAAGAGTACCTACACGAATCACCGGTACTATGTTCCGCATAGCGAGTCGACGTGATTGATAGTGGTTTGATTCAGTCAACGGAGTCCGCGAGCACGCCCGCATTTTCCGGCTGATGTGCGGATCATTTATCATCGCCGGCGAGGATCCCGAGGAGACCGCTCTTTTTCTTTCGCGCTTTTCCCTTAACTTTCAGGTCGCGTTCTCATTGCGACATTAAGCGGTCCATCGTTGACAGGTTAACCACTGATCTCAAAAAATGACAAAAAATGACCAAAAGAAAAAAAGCATTCCGTCATACCTAGCGAACCGAAAGTATGTTTTACGCTCATGTCCTATTTTTAGAATCACCATGAAGAATCGCCGAGTCCGATACCGATTTCGGGACGCCCCGCATGGCCGGACTGCGGAATCGTGGAAAAGTGTAGCATAGCCGCACTAAAATTTCAGCTAAATAACTACGCGTGACGCAGGGCGCTTAAGCGCCAAAATGAACGGGCGCTATTAACGATTAAAAACAAAAAAGGGGCAGCGACAGAACGAAAAGGGAGAAAGGAGCAACAAGGAAACGGTAGAAAAAGGCGAAATATGAGCGCAGTTAATAACACTTTGCGGGAAATAATACTGCGAGAAAGGCCGCTTACCGTGACAAATAACGGCTCTCTCTCTCTCTCTCTCTCTCTTCCTCTCTCTCCTTTCTTCTCTCCTCCTCTCCCTGCATACTCTCACTGCCCGCGCCTTCACCCCTTTGTTGCCCCTTGTGTGGCATACACCCCCTATCCCTTCTCCATTCACACCCCGGTTCTGCGAATCGTTTACATTCCCCATGCATTTTTCCGCGACCCTCCATGTGCACGCACTCGAGATGCGTAAACGCAGCTGATCAATTCCAGCACTCGAATCAATGGACATGCCAGAGAAGAAGAATCAGGCTGTTGTCATAGGTACCATACCTCGTTTAAATTGATACGATCATCTGTTGAGAATGTATCATGACACAAACGCTTTATACGCGTCTTTCCGCATTCTTTTATTATATATCGTTTAGACGAAAACGTAGCGGTTAAATTATTTTTCTCCCACAAACGCGGAATTAAACGTAATTTTAACATGTACATATGGAGAGAACGGTTTAGAGAACAGTTTTTTTAGTTGGATACAAATCTGAAAATAATTTTGTTATACTGTTAAAATAATTAGATGCTCAAACTGGTTGCTACAATATCAAATTTTTTTGCAACATTACTCATCACGCTTGAACCTCATTTATGTACAATTATTTTTTGGCTACGTACAGATGACAATTTGCGAGACAGGATATGTATCGGATTAATTAAAACGCACGACCAAAAGAGAAAATAAGTTGTCTACGAAAGTTTAAATATAATAGTGCGCGGCGCAACCTGTTGAAAGATCAATTTGTTGAATTAAACTTGACAAGTTACTGAAGTTTCTAAAATAAATATCATAATGTTTTGCTTTATAGATAGAACGTATAAATATATTTTATATTAAAACAGGTTCTATTTAGTCCGTGAAAACTTCTAAAAATGAGAGGACACAACTTCCGCATCGTTGCTTTCGTTGAGAAATTATTCAAAAGTTGAAGATATCGATACGTCTTATAGTAAAGAAAAAGAAATTTATATATATAATGTACTGCGTTGTCATTTCCGAACAATTTCTGAAAAATCCTAAATACATTATTCTGAAAATAGAACTTGGCAAGATGTCATTTTTGCTATCATTCGTCCTCAGCGTCGCAGTGACGTACATGGGCGCCTTAATTTATAACTCGCGCTAATTAAAAAGATCTATAGCGTCCTCCTTTCCGAACAGCGCTTATCGGTATCATTTAGATTTTCCGGACCTTTCTCCTCGAGCAAACGGCCATTTCCTCGTCCCTATCGCCGCGTCTGGCATCCCTGTGAGGTCATAGAGAGGGTCGCGTTTAAGCTTCGGAAGGAGAAAAGCCTCGAAAGAAACAGGACTGGACGACGTTCGCCCCTTCGACCACCGTGGATCAGAGTCGGTCCCCTCTTTCCCCCCTACGCACCCTTACGGCGCGCATCGACGAAAAGACCCATAAAACCAAGTGAGGTGGAATAACAATAAACTATCCTTATAAATCTTGGCCGGGGACACCGGCTGGGTTTCGATAGCGCGACCGATTATCTTGGGAAATGCGTTTTCTCTCGCGGAATAGAAACTCGCTACAAGATTATGGCTGACGAAAGGGAGAGAAATGGGCTTAAACGAACGGCAGGCTTGATTTGCTTAACGTTTACGAGTCGTTAGAATGGCTTATAAATCTCTCGCGTAACTTCTCTGCTATGAATGGGGACAAAGAGCGGCATCTTTTATCGCAATAAAACTGATTACGTTGTACATTCATAAAGTTTTCTTTGCCCAGCATAAAATTTAGATAAAAAAATTACGTCAAATTATTTTTTTTACGCGTGATACACACGAGAAACGTTTTTAATAGAATTTTAGCACAATGCATATTACACTTCGATTCTGCAAGAATGTGTTGTGTAATCATGAAAGCAATTTAAAAAATTATCTATTTTAAATTTGCTGTATTATTATAAATCTGATACATTGTTTTTCTTGGGATTGAAAAATCATTTTTATTATATCCTTATAAATACCCAAATATCCGTATAATTCATTGATCCAATAACATAAAAAGACAACTAGTGCGCGGGAAAAAGTTTGCTTGTTTGGCATCCCCGTTTCTCATCACGAGTTATGGTCGCCCGGACGAGCGAATCGCACGACAGACCCGCGTGCTTGATTTCCATCTGTTGGCCGAACCCGGCGGTTCTGCGGAGGGAAATAAAATAATCGACGTCGCGTCAGTTTCGATCGAGTCGGCCCCGCGCCATCCCATCCGCCCATCGAGAGCCGCCGCTGCCGCCACCCCTCGCGAATAGTTCGGAGGTATAATATGCGGTGCTCACGGTGATTTATAGGCGCGTGATATTTCGATACAATGGCAGCAGCGGTGGCGGCGGCGATGGTGGTGGGATCCGCGGGAAGGGATGGAAGGAGAGGATCGCGGCAGAAATGGAAGACTGAGAGGACAGAGGGGGAGGGGGAGGAGAGAAAGAGAGAGGGTAGCTTCGGGTTGAGAGGTTACCAATGTGTGTCGAGCTTGCAAAATGAATGCCCGCGTTTCTTGCCCCGTGGACTCTATCACGTTGCTACCATACACGCCCCGCCTGCTGCTTGGCTGCTGGCAGAGGGAACGGGGGTCCGGGCAGGAGGAGGCTCTCACTTATCTCGCGGTCCGTAAATAATAAAAATATAGACATTACGCGACCGTATATCAAAGCGGTCGCGTTCGGTTCACTTTGCGTTTAAGATAAATTCGCCCGCCGCGGCGCGATTCTATACCACCGAAAAGCGAGTCTCCCCGAGGAGTGAATTAGATGCGGGGGGGGGGGGGAGAAGTTGGAAGGAGGTTGTGCGAAGGTCGTGTAAAAAAAAACGTAAACCGCCACGGCGAGGGTCACGACGATATCCATTCTTGTCTCGTCGCGCTTCCCTCGCGATAATGCTCCGCCTCGTTTACGCGCGTCCGATTGAATCGAGACTCCACAAGTTAATTTGCACGACGGGGTCAAATTGACGGGGTCGACGGCGACGCGTCGATATTACTTGGCCGGTCGTTTTATCGGCCTAACAATAACCCGTTAATCTGTCTCTCTGTGTCTTGCAGCCGGACAGTTCCTATAACCTAGATGCAACAACTCGCGCGAGACGTAGCTACAAAGAACTCAATTATTGGGCCGAGCGACGCGGGTCCGATGAAATTGTCAAGATCAGGAAAAAAGGACGACGTCGGCAGCGCGCGCGGTCTATATATCGGGCCTTGAAGAATCGCCATGGACTTTTTTTAACGTTACGTCAACCAAAAGACCGACGTCGTATCTGATACAAATAATTCTTTATCGACTTCCGTGAGATGCAGCCTATATCCGCATGCCATGACCGCGGACATCCATAGAAGAGTTGCGACTTTCTATAGAAATGAACGATCGGTATTATATATTTTCCTTTTAAGACTCCTAAATGCTGCAATTTATTCTACGTACAATTATATGGATTATTAACAACGGCATTGTATGACAAGTTTACGAGCGATATAGGAAATTTTAAAAGAAAGTAAAAATATATATGTACGGAAAGAACGGTTTTGCTCAAGTGTTAAAAAATTTTACCGTATATGGATACAGATCCGAAAATAATTTTGTTGAGCCATCAAAATAATTGTGTGGAACACTCAAATTAATTGATAGAATATCAAAACTTTTTGCAACCTTACTCATCATGCTTGAGTGCCCTATGTATTTATTTTGCTAAAAGAGATTTAAGAAAATTATTTTTAATATAGAGCTATAAATTTTCAGATACTTAAGTAAAACTTTTTTTTTATATATCGTATAGAAGAGTAAAAATATAGACGAACTGAAAGAATGGAATATACATTACATATTATAGGAATACTGTTTGGTCAGCAGAAATAGATACGAACGTAGATGTCATTAATTCGGAGGCATCTTATTTTCTGTTTGCCGCACCATAGTACATCAAGATAAATGGAAAAGCTAAATATCCCAGGCAGATCTAATCTAAGCCAGATAAAGACGGACAGTTTCTTCTGTTCGAGAGACCAAGGGCGGTAAGAAGGGAGGGAGGGAGAAGGGTAACTGGGCACGCGCGAGAGCGCGGCGTCTTCTTATTTTACTTCTGGATGGAGGTCAATCGGGGGGAGATGTCGCGTCGTGCGCGTCGCGACGTGCGAGCGGCAAAGGCATCGGCAGTCCGCAGCCGCTTTATAAACTATTCCTGTTGTCTCCTTGGGTATTATTCCGACTACTGATTTATCGGCGCCATTAATTAACGGGCGCGCCTTTATTCGTACGAAAGGGACGCACCTATTGCTCACCGGTTAGACGCCAATTCAGTGCCATTGTTCTTGCGTCGTTCACACACACACACACACACACACACACATACACGTACACGTCCGTGGACACATACGGATCACGGACGCGCATAGATACGCGCGCACACGCGTAGGGGAGCCGGAGGGAACGCGCGCGAGCGCGACGATAATTTTTCCGAGTGAAATAAAGTCAGGAAAAGCGCAAGCATCGGTGGAGAACGTCCCCCCGATAGGGTGGAAGAGAACGAAGGGAAGAATGGGAGAAGTCCGAAGTGGGCGGGCTCGCAAACGCCGTGAGAAATATTTTTCCACCCGCGAAACAGCCTTTGCCTCCGTCCTCGTCGCCCTCTCCCTCCCCCCTCCCTCCTCCTGTTCCTCGGCTTGCCTAGGCGTGTGGACACTCCTTTTGAAATAATGCTTCGGATATGGCGACGATACGAATAAATCGCCGTGCCAAGACTACGTGGAAAGGGTAGGAGAGACGGCGAGCACAGCGGCGCAACGGGACGTGGCGAGACAAAAGGAGGACGAAGGAGTCGAGGAATCGCTTTTAAATCGATAATCGCGCGTGGACATGTGCACGCAGTCACCCCTTCTACGAGTTCGGCCATGCACAAAAAAGTTTCTGCGTGCAAACGCCGAAACAAACGTCGCATTTCACATTTCAGAGTGTAGTATATTGACGTGTGACAACGAACGTCTGCCCGACCACTTCCGGCGAGGATCGAAAGGCTCGCACCCCTTTCCGACTTCTGGCACGAAAACGGCTAGATTGACCTCCGACTGAACCGTAATGATTTTTCCGTCTCCCTTCCAGCTCCTCCAGCGTGGCCGTTTCACCGGGGAAGAAGAACACTCGCAGCCGGCTAATTAAATATGGATGGCGATATCCAGCTGGAGAGAGAGCCGACGGGGAGCGAGCGGCGTTAACCCTTTTCGCGGCAATTAGCACGGGAGCCTCGTTTACTCCTGTTCACGAGGCGGAAGCCGGCTGGATTATTTCATCCCACGTAATATCGCGTTGTAATGTTCGTTGCCGGGTGTTTGAAATTGTTTGCCCCGGCGCCTTCTTCAGCGGCGGTCGCTCGTTTGCCGTGTCCTACAACGCGCAGACGTTTATCATTTCCTCTTCCTTCTTTCTGTTACCGATCGCACGTCTTTCGGACGTTGTGCAAACCTTACGATAATCAAAGATAATTTAAGTTTAACGGCTACAGTGAAAACCATGATTTTCATGGTTTGCAACTGCAGTTGCGATTACTAGAAATAATAAAATATTCAATTCAATTAACGTAAGATTTATATAATTTTATATTCTTCAAATGTAATTCAACCAAGTTCTTTATTTGTCGCGATCAAATAAAACCACAATTAGTTTTTTGATTCGCGTTATTGCGGTAGGAAAATCGACTTCTAAAAAGTTGGAAAAAAAATATACGCTTCTAAAATTTAATTCGATTAATCTGTACAGCTTACAGTGAAAGTCAATTAATAGCGCTTCTAAATTACGAGGCAGTTTACAAAACGGAATGAGTTAGCGGAATTGTCTTGATAGGATTTATCTCTTTGCATGTTAACACGCGGGTTTAAACACAGTAATGTATAATCGGTTCTGTCGCGTGTGTGTATTCGACGCGAGGAAGTATCACCGGCGTTCGGCTCCCGCGCGGACGTTTTATAGAAAATTATTGGTGAGCGCCAACGGGCAATATATATATGTATACATATATATTTTTTATTGTTTTATCTCTCGCGCGCGCGCCGAGTCGCACGTAAACTTTGGGCGATGGAACTGTATTCTGTCTCTCCGCTTGTCCATCAGCTTTCTGTCAAAGGTACATACACGGGCGCGGTATCGGCCGATATAATGATAGTTCACTGAAATTTTCCGCGCATTATTCGAGACGTAACACATGCTCGTTGTAGCGCGTAATTCGTCCGGACCGGTGGTTGACAGGTGACAGGTCTGACGCGGGCCAGCACGTGACATCTGTCAAGTGTGAATGTTTCGAGCGCTGACGGGCGCGTGCTGAACGCCGGGTGACGTTGTTATCGCGTCGACAGTGCCGAACGACCTAATGAGGTTCGATGGAGAGCGGGAAAAAAGGAGGAAACAAATAAATCCACAGTGATAAGGCAAAATCGAGCGGCGCGATGAGAGCTGGCCGACCCGGATTTTCAGAGCGATATTTCCGCCATGCGCTACGTCGACCGTTCAAGTGTGACCCAATCAGCGCAAAACGAATAAATTTTGTGATCACGAGGCAGAGGCAAATATTTCACGACGCGCGACATTAGATATCACAGAATATATTCAATTTTTATTGACTCCTTCAATTCTACAGAAATCTTTGTGTACGAGTTATTTCGAATCGATTAAATGCTTTTTCAGATTTTAAAATAAAGTTGAATTTTTATCGTCAAATATTGATTAAATTACACGAGGAGAACAGTTTTGCTGAAGTATTTGAAAATTTAACTAGATACAGATCTAAAAATAACACTGTTGGACTATTAAAATAATTTAAATCATTATTGATCGAACGCAGCGTTGAAAAAAGCAACGCAATAGCGGCGCTCGTTCGACCGCTGTTTCCGCATTAAAAAAATTGGCAAAGTGGAAGTACAAATCATCGAGCGACTACCGGTCATTCGGAAATGTTGGAGTAGCCGAAAGAGGATGGGGACGGACGAGTGGGGCCGAACAGGGACGGGGGATGGTGAGCATTTGCAGTAACAAAATGCGAAGCGCTGCACGCGTTAATTCCCGTCCATAAAAGCCATCGACAAATCAAACCTTCGACATGATTCACTACCGGCATAAATACAACTAGATCAGCGTGTGTACGAGAAACGTGGTATGAGCGATGGGTCGACAGGCGTTTGCATCCCCTACCCCCAGCCGCCACCCCCCTCGCATTGCAGTTGCAGTCGCAGTCGCCGCCGCCGTCGCCGCCAGCGAAGCGAACCTCAAACAACGTGGCAACCGGTGTGGAAATTTGACCGTGATAAACTAATTTGGTTCTAGCGTCTGGCCAGATTTTCCAATTTATTTTTCTTAGCCAAGCGCTAGAAAAAATTTAACTCGCGTGTATTTCGTAGGTACATTTTGTCCAGCGACTGTCTACATTAACTCCCTCCCACTGGATGCGACCTTGACGTGGTAGAAAGGTTCGGTACCCCAAGAGTCTGAAAGCCTAACGACGGAAAAGCCAACTGCTCTTTCCTGAAGTGAGCTAACGTGAGAACGACAAGAATTCCTGATTTGCTCGAGAACCAGTCATCAATAATCACTGATCAATGATATTGATAACTTACTTGTTATTTTAGCTAATGTTATTTTATAAAAATAAATATTGGAAAAATTATTATAACGCTTCATGATATTTGTCATTTGTTATTATAATAAAAACTTAGTACATGTGCGACTAGTATTTTATGAAAAAGATTTTAAACATCGGAAGATATCTTATGATGTGTAAGAAGCATTTGTTACGACTGTTACAGGATGATCAATAGATAATTTCACGGCAGAAGTTCCACGATATAGCGGGATAATGTCGGAAGACACCACAGTCTTTCTTGCGTTTAAAGTACGTGCTTTCGAGAACGTTTACTCGCCACAGCGCGCGCCCGAATGTCTCTAAAATATATTGCATTATCGCCATCCTGTTTATGCACGCTTTTAAGGACGCGCGCTTTTAAGCGCGTTTTAATTCACGCGCAAGCTTTGAGAAAGCGTTGGTAACGCCCTCAATTGAAATCGTTAAGCTCCCCGCGTTCCTAATTCAAACAAGCGGATAAGGAAGGTACGTGGGCCGCGATAGCATCGACAATGTGGAGCGTAATTATTCGGGAAAGATGGCACTTTGCTCGGCATTTTGTCGCCTTGGACCCCTAATGGCCGGTGGTTGATAACAAGGTTTACGGGCCAGACAGCGCTGTCCACTGAGAGATGTTGACAGCGGCTTTCAACCTTCCTACACCGAGGCTAGCTCAATCCGATCACGAGGAACACGCTGGAATTACTTGACTTTACGAAGCCTGCCCATGCAAATCCGCACGTCGGTCCACGGAATCAAAAGTATTAGCTTGATACATTAACAAGAATTTCCTCGCTGTAGAATGAGACAGTTTTAGGCACATTTGTTGTAAGTATTCCACGAAAAGATTATGTAGTTACAACAAAAATACAATGTTTACAATCAGCTAAATATTGCATTTTATTTTATACATTTGTGAGCTGTACAGTTAGAGATAATAAATATTACACAATAATTCTATTATCAAATATGTATTAATATAATCAGTAAGGTACTTTACTGTACATGCCTTTTAACGTTAAATGCTATAAAAAATTTTTAATTTATTTTTCCGAATATTTCGTCGATAATCCAACTAACAAGCACGTTAAAAACATTTGTTTCATAATTCGTGAAAAATTCAACAAAATAGAATTAATATTCGCACGATACACGCACGTGATGACGTTTCCAGTTATTGATTGTAATTCTCTCGATAGTCGTACAAATTATGACCCTACATTTTCGGTAAAATGAGGAATAATCGGAATAAAATGATGATCGGATTAATAATGGTCAGCTTATATATAAATTCTTTAAACAAAATATGTATTATATCGCATTGCCAAACGGCTTAGTAAATTTTTCAACAAGCCGATTTGATCTCGCAAAAAGCGTAGTTGCTGTGATTAAAAATTAATTTAGTTCCTTTATAATAATCCTTTAATATTAAACTTCATTGTGTAATTTTGCTTCAAGTGTAAAAGTTTCCATAAAAAATGTCCTCTACTTCACACACTTATCATCTGACATCAGATGTTTCATATTTTTTGAACATTAACAAAACCCTTAGATAAAAAATTAGAAAATGTTTTTCTGTTTCGATAAAAGCTTAAATATTTATCAATTTATAATAATAAAAAAATATATTTTTATCACGTAAGATTAACCAAAAATATTGGAACAATTACAGAGGTAAAATAAATTACTTAATCTCATCGGGATGGCGATCGGGGACGTAAAAATGCACGGGAGCATTCTAGAATTGTTAATACATGTACCGAGCGTATGCAGAAAGCAGCTAGCCACTGAACCGGAAGGAAGAATAGGTGCATTCATGGAAAGTTTAAGGAGTAACGTAGGCGTTTGCAGCCGACTAGTTTTGCGGGCAGGAAAATTAGAATGTGTCCCGGTTATTACGGGCGGCCGCGAAGAATTAGCATACAGTAGCGCGCGCGTATACGTGGTCAGACGTGTTGCACGACACAAGAAGAAGGCTTTCGCGTTAATCCCCGGTGTGGCACTAAATGAGGTGGTGGATTTGTTGGAAAGAGCTTATACTTACTCGAGGGGCAAAGAGAACACGCAGGAACCGCGGGAAATATGACTAAAAGGAGGAGGGAGGAAGAAAGAGAGAGAGAGAGAAAGAGAGAGAGAGAGCGGCAGTGTGGCTTCTGCTTGTGAAACTCCAAAGCTCGTATCCACACGTGGGCTAAACAACAATGAGATGATCCTGCCGGGATTACGCGATCCGACGAGGCAGAGGCCTGTGGTATCGTTGTTACTGCTTTTCCGGTGTTATGATATCCAGCGCATGGTTTAACAATCCCGTGTCTGGCGAGACGTTTCGGTGGCGATCGCGTTGGGAAACTATGGGCTACTGTTTCGGGCATTAGAATCTCACCTATCTAAATTTGAGTGGCCAAA
The DNA here is from genome assembly GCF_013373865.1 of Monomorium pharaonis. Lineage (NCBI taxonomy): Eukaryota > Metazoa > Arthropoda > Insecta > Hymenoptera > Formicidae > Monomorium > Monomorium pharaonis. Next base: position 28,605,736 of record NC_050470.1, on the reverse strand, counting down.
ATGTTCGGAGACAAACCCGATAGTGATAAAATGCGAATACTATTAATATGTGATATTTGTCCGATAATTGATAGCATAAAGGATAATATGTAAAAGTTTTTAATATTTTTAATATAACATCTAATCTTTATCCTAAATTTATATTGAATATCGTATAAAAAAGTAAAATTAATAATATTAAAAAATTTTGATATAACATTAACAGAGATAGATTTGACAAATTTTTCAATTATATAAACATCGACTTCTTTCTAAGAAATTATTTTCTATAATACTCTACGTCCATTATTTTCAATTAAGTCTTTCAATTAATGATAAAGAACGCAAGTTCCAAGTATACGTACGTAAACATGGTTCTGTTTTACAGTCAGAATCGCGTCAGTGAAACAGTTAGTTGAACGAACCGTTACGAAACGTTTCCGCGATTTCGAGGTGAAGCCGCACGCATGACCGAGCGGCTGGTGGAGGCGCCGGGCGATTTAGTAGTCGACGTTATACCGGTAATAGATACAGAGGGAGACAGAGAGACGGAGAGAGAGCAGGAGAGGATGGGAAGGTAGGACAGAGAGAACGGAGCCGAGCGTGGAGGTAGGTACACAGTGAGAGAGCCGGGTGGTGACGTTGACTAATGATGGTGGTGAGAGAACACACTCCAGTCTAACCCGACCTGTTGCACCCCCAATAAACCCCGTCAAACGACGTGCCGCTAAATAGAATCGCGCCGCGTCTTTCAACCCCCTGACTGATTCACCCTGACATTCTGGAACGCGAATCTGCATTTCGAAACTGGGGCAGAAGATACTCTCTCGCGAGCTGATTAAAATTTGGGTCGCATCCTTCTCTCACGACGTTGAATCTGCCTTACTGATATAGAAAACATTCTTAAATGCTTATTCAGATAAATCTTACATGGAAGAAAGATTTTGCTCGAGTATCTAAAAATTCTGTTAAGTGCAGATGCAGATCTGAAAATAACTATTTTTGGACCATTAAAATAATTATGAAAGGCACTCGGTCACGATAAGCAATGCTGCAAAAAGCTTTTACATTCTAGCAAATAGCTTAAAAGTTACTACTTAATTATTTTGATGGTTTTAATTATTTTACAAAATTATTTTCAGATCTGTATTCAGCTCAATTTTTTAGATACTTCAATAAAACTATTCCTTCTGTATACGCATTTTTCAACGTCTGTTTACTAAAGGAATATGAGTGTGAAACATCTTAGTTTGAAAATACGCACACAAATAAACTTCGTTTTCTTCATTTGCATCTGTTTTGCTTGGTTCAAAACTTAATTGTTATAATATTTACTTATTATACTCATAGATTACAGATTAAAGAGAAAAAGTGAATAAGATCATTCATCTACAGATATTCACTTATTAAAATTAGCAACCGATAATACCACCTTAGATATATATTAAATAAATAAAAAAATTAAACTAAATTTTAATTATATAAAATATACTTATCAATTTAGTAAAATAAATTAAATATTTGTCAAATAAAGTAAATCTAGTAAAAATTACCTAAAAAAATAAGATCTAGATGTCAAAGTCTCATGCTGTATTTATAAAGTAATAATTTAGAGTAAAAAAATATTTAATTTTTAATATAAGAAATAAATACTAATTTAATATATAATCAATTCTATAAGCAGTTTGATTATTCTACCATCAATTCTTTCAAACTTTAAATCATCCATTAAATTGATACACTAACTAAGATAAAATTTATAGATATAATAAACTTTAAATAATTAAAATCTACAAAGTGAATAACCAATCAGCTATTATAAAGAGTATTTTGATAATAAACACAATTATGAGTCTCAATTATTACAACTTTTTAAATGTATGCATGTATCCTATTTGGAGCGAGTGTAAGATTCACACAAAGCACTGAAAACTTCACAGTATTCTTGTAAGCATAATCACAAATCGCCTAACCACAAATAAATCTACTCATACGTACACAAAACCGATTGTGGAAAGCAGTTCGTTTGTCGTTTCGATTTGTTTCTAGAGAAGCTACCTTCTAAGCAGACGAATCCTGTGTATGGAAGGGCCCCCTCCTCCCTCTCGCTTACGCATTCCCTGCCATCGTAGGAAGCATCCGGCTAAATTGAAAGTTCCGTCTGAGAGGGAAATACATTTGTAAATGAAACAGGAGTCGCGAGCGTATGCCAGCGGAAGCCTGCGGCTATTCAATCTAACCAGGGCACAAAGCTAATAGAAATCCTACGTCTTTCGCATAAAGGAAACCATGAAATAAAATCGAATGTGAATCCTCTTGCGCGGATTACCAATAACTTGAGCGCTCGCTCGCGAGATTAGCGGAATCAACTAAACCCGCGCGATCGTACGTTTGCCAATCGAAATATTGCCGACTGTATGAAAACAGATTTTGGAATGTTAGCCTTTGTTTGATACTATTCCTCTCCAAAAGAGAAAGAGAGCGTGAGAAAGAGAGAGAAAGAGAGAGAGAGAGCAAAATAATGAAGAACTTTATTAAAACTATGAAAGTTTCTGTAAGCTATTTATTGGTTTGATTGTACGGATTACCAAAAATCGAAATAGAGTTCGTAGGTTATAAAACTAAATATGAATTACACATACACACAATGTATACTTTAAAGTTAATTTACTACTCATATTTTTTCTTACATTAATATACTCTGAGGGAAAATTTACTAAAATTACTTCATAAGAGATTGCTTTATTGTCACACACAATTAATGTCTCTCAAGTCTCCTCCTCTCAGGTTTCTTTCTTGCACACATACGTAAACGCATACAACAACCGAAGTACAGTTAATTACGATCGCGCGCGCACTAATCACCAGAATAAAATAATCGCGAGACACTTTGCACGGCACTCTCGATGTTAATCGTGTACAACGTGCTCTGCATTAGAACGAAAGAATTACACGATATAAATATAAAGAAGTTATAGTCATTCGCTTGACATCTGCGACTTTCGCAAATTAACATCATGAATGTCGTGCAAAGCTGCGATACTATCATAATTAACTGTGTTTTCGTTAATAAGTGTTACAAAGAAGCAGCAACAGAGGAACAGGAGAAAAGAGAGTCTATTGCAACATTGTACGATGGCGGAGCAACCATAGAGAAAATAATTTATTTGTTATTTCATGCATGTAATATATAACATTATTTTTTATATATTAACTTCTTCAGAGGTACTAGCAATATGTGTACCAATGTTTACTTTAATATTGTTGACAAAGAAAAAAAACGTTAATAGCAAATAAACATTTACCATAGTATTTTTAATTATTTTCATTCTTTTCATTTTTGTTCAATTACTACTTGTTTAATTGAATTTAAATCTGTTTTAGATTTTGTTCGGTTACTATTTGTTAAATTGCATTGATAAAATATAACTAAATAAAATCACTAAACTGAATTATTTTTAAAAAAATTATTCCTGAAGAGATTAAATATTTTAAATATTGCTATAATTTCAATATATTTGTTTTTTACAGTTCAATGAGAACTTCGCTGCTGCATATCGCGTCGATGAGTGACATATTATCTTCTATTTTAATTTTTAAAGCAATGGATCCGGAAGAATTTGGTTACACATATGCAATGTAAGATGTGTGTAAAGTTAATAACATAAAAATATTACAAACAAATCAAACATTTTCTAGATTAATTGTCTTAAAATGGGCTAAGATACCTGAATTACTACTAAAAAAATATTTAGTCTTAAATGCAATTATTGCGAAATTTATTGTGCAAATTCAGTCCGAGTTTCTTAAATGCGCAGATGTTAAATTATAAATATGTTACTTAAAATTCGTAGAACATTTTGTAGATTTATTTCGGCGATAGCACTATTACGCGCCACAATTCCCATCTCCGTATCTCGATTCGGCGAAAGTCCCGAAGTCGCGGAATATCCGTCTAAGTTCGTGCGGAGAAATTTCGAGAGCTAGAAACACACGGATTCCGCGCGCGATCCTCCTGGCGATCTTCTCGACGAGATCGATCGAGAATTCTTTTAGCGTGAGAGCTCGCCCGTTTCAGGAGGAATTAAGGTTAAGATTTAATTTCTGATTAGGCGGCGTCGTGCTCTCCCGCGGGAGCAATCTCGCTTGGCCATTGTGACTGACAGAAACGCGCGATTCCACGAGATGGAAGGACCGACCGGCATACGAATCGCCTGCTTTAACCACTTCCAGCTAGCATTTCGACTAATAACGACTAACCCTCTAGCAGCATTCTACCTATAATGGTATGCGCTAGCGCGAATCTCCCATTTCCTTGTATATACATATACATATAGATACGTAACGAAGGCACGGATTTCCTATCCGTTGAAGAAGCAGCTTCTTATCGTATAGCCGTCTGCACCTTCTCGCCGGAGCGATTTTGCGGTACGAATGACGACAATACGAAGCTTATCGCGCTTTTAGTGGAAGAGAGGAGGCAAAGTTTCATATTATCGCGAAAATGAATGAAGAATATGTCACGCAATCAAAAGAGTAAATTAAAAAATTTACTTAGATTTTTAAAATAGCATACATATGAATAAAATGTAGCTCAAGCAAATTTATTATATTACGGATTGAATTTAGAAATACGTGCCGATTAAAATTTGAATGTTATTTGTAAAATAGCAGATATGAATTGCATAAGAAATAAGAAATGCAAAAAATAAATCCTTAAAATTATATATATCTTAATCTAAAATTAATTTTGTCTTCTTTGTTTACCCTCGAAAGATTCACAATCAACGTCGATGTTACGAGACTTTTGGCGGCAGATGCGCAAGTGTTCGACGGAAGCGGACCAAAAGTCCAGCAGGGCGCGGATAATATCGCGCGATGTGCGGTCGAGGAAACACGCTGCGCGGAATTAAGATTCCGAGGAGGACGAGTCTCCGGGATCTCGGTATTAGACTAACGCGGGCTTAAGTCCTCAAGATAATTTACCGTTCAAACGTTAACCGGGCACGGGTTGGCTCCTCCGGTCGGATGCGCGGGCGGATGAGAGAGGATAGAAGAAGAGGAAAGACGAAATGAGAAAGAGAGGGTGAGTGAGAGAAACGGAGGAAGGGTAGGGAGAGAAGAAAGGAGAGTAACGTTCTCCTGGGCCTGACAACGCCACGACGACTCCCGGCTCCCGAGCTTTTTACCCTCGCTGCCGGTGACACATTTCTTGATTTTCAGAACAATGGCGCCATGCGGCAAGGAGGGTGTGTAAGACCGCGTGGTAAACAAGGTAGTACACGTACCTGGCAAGTAAGTACATGAAGCCGACCGGCGGCGTGGCGGCGTGGCGATTCGAAATGCGCATCGCGTACCGTAACGCCGTTCCCCCGGCGCTCGTAGAATCGAACACGAGGTGGCCTCGCGAAAATTCGCGGAGAAAAGCACGGCGGAGGAATGCCTCGTGCAGGGACCCGGCTACCGGAGGACGACCTTTTTAAGAACTGCGCGAGCGAAAGGATCTCCAGGGCGACTCCGGTATTCCCTTTACGTTTCCCGTATCTAGATCGGGACCCTTCTCTCTTTGAATACGAATCGGGAAAATGACGTCCGGGGAGTATCGAAGTCATCGAGGGACGGGGGAATATTTATCGATGTTATTTGGATTCGGACGATGGCAGCCCGTAACGGTAATGCTGTACCTGTGTGGAGAACGTGCGTTTGCTATTACCGGGGTTCCCTTTGACTCCCTTTGGGAAACGGTATGTCTTTCTCATTGGCAATTGTCGGCGTCAGTGAGGTGGAATTCTAATGGTGTGGATTTTAATTAGATTAGAGTTAATTAGATTGTTGCGTTATATTCTGCGTTCATGTAAGCGCAATTAAATTTCGCACAATTAATTGTTTAGGTATGAATCAGGTAGAAATGTCTTTTTGGGGAGCCAATGGACTCGTTAATAACCAACCAATTACATTTGCTCCTAATTTTCCGAATGTATAATTAACAGCCGATTACACTCGCAGCGAAATCAGAAATCGAACAATGCCCGACACTACTTAAGATTCGAACATGCGATATCAAGGACGAGGAGTGCCACGTCCTTCGCGCAAGATCCAGACGAAGCCGACAATGCGATCCGTGCGCTCGATATCGTCGTTTTATCTCAGAATTGACGAGTTCTACGCGGATAATAAGAGAAAGGTGAACGAATAAGAGAACGAGAGAGAGAGAGAGAGAGAGAGCGAAAGAAAAAGAGAGAGAGAGACAGAGAGCGAGAGAGAAAGAGAAACTGAAGGACGTGGTATTAGTGAGGAAGAAAGGGAAGAAAGAGCGACAGACGTCTCGTTCTGGCCAGACGGTGGACGGAACCATTCGCAAGAGATTCCTGCAAGCGAAGGGATGAACTAGCACCGGATGATTATTTCGTGGATCTCCGGGATTGAATCCGCGTTGGAGGGTGCTTGAGGGTGCGTCCAGGCCTTCGAGAATGAGAGTCCGTCGGCTCGGCTTTTCATCCGGTACGACCTTCCAGCACCGACTGCGACCGCCACTCCCGGCAAACGGGGGAGGGGTTGTCACGAGCCAGCCCGATGCCGCCGACGCCTCCTCCCCTCCTGTCCCTTCCTCTTCCTCCTCTTCCTCCTCCTTCTCGCCGCCACCCCCGAAGAAGCTCTTTATCTAACCGCGAATAATCGGACAATTTTCCACGTCACCGCGCTCGCTCGTCTTGCGACGAGCACTCCCCGTGTCTGCTGCTTTTCCTTCCCTCCCCCTCAAAGCTTTTGCGAGGAGGCAAAAGGGAATCGGGGATAGCGAGAGATTGTCATGGCACTCGTTGTGAATCACGGATCCCGTGAGCTCACGGCCGCTCGAAAAGCCATCAGTCTTGTGTCCGTAAATAAAAGCATATGACAAGTGTCTCAATCGTCGTCGGACGATATCCGTATATCAGATCATGGATATTCAGCATAATTTAAAAAGTTTTAATGCTGTTTTCATTTAAAATATTATTATTGTATCTACTATAATTAATAAAGTGCAATATCATAGAATTTGCAGAACAAGATTTTAATTTAATCCATTTTACTCCTTTACTTTCTAATAGAATCTATGTCTCTATAATCGTAAGTATATATCTTCACAAACTTTTTCTTATACAAATGAAGCTTTCCTTGTAGAAATGACGGCATTAGAGCAAACCGCGTTAAAGGTACGCGATATAAATCGAACGGGCAAAGTTCGCGGATGCACATTTGCATCCGACCAAATTCGCGATCCGATTCGCTCGATACACGCCTCCAGGAGACACCGAAAAAGTTCACGGCGGTATCGTCGGTCGGTGGGGTGGTTTCACGAGAGACCGGCGTCGAGTTCCGCTGAAAACTGCGTGGCAAGTCCGTCAATTATGAAGGGACCTTTAATAATGAAAGTAGCGGAAGGAGTTCCCTCGGGCGGCATCACCATCTTTCATGCTTACTGCTTAACAACCAAGCGTCTGCAGGCACCGTTTTGCCTGCCGCGGTATCAACCCCCTTCCCTTGACACTTTCAGCTCACATCGACCCTTTCTTTGTGTTAATTCCCATCCCTCCGTTGTTGGGACATCAGGTGCTCGGTAATTTGTATCGCCGTAAATCTGTTTCCGCAAAATAATGTCAACACATCTCTATCCATTGAACAAAAAAAGAGATCCCCATATCAGAAAATAAGAACCTGGCTGATCTACCAATATCATAAATAAAAACATAAAATCTTTTTTCTAATAGTACGCTATTAATTATAACATGGAATAATAAAAAAAACAAGCCCTGCTAATAAACCAAGCAAAAATTGTATATTTCTAGCATTAACTTTTATTAAATATCAAAACACACAGCAGTGGAATGTATCATGCATTTCAATAGCCGGATTATGACACAATTATCTCCAGTATGGCACAAAGATTCTTTAATAACGTCCGACGCTGCTCGCAGCACCCTCCCCAACTTTTTTCCGCCGAGGCGAGCGCTCTCCTTTTATGAAAAATGAAAATCACAGTCGTCAGGGAAATATTCGCAAATGTACAAACACGGGTGCCGTGCACGATGGCCGGCATGGACCTTTTCTCCGACTGCCTGTTTTCGTAAATTCTCGTTTAATGTTCCCTTCAGCGACGACACTCGAGACAGCCACGCGGAATGCGCGGCTTCTGCGGCGTCATCGTGGGGTAAACTCCAGGCATCTGTCCCATGCGACCCACGAGAAATTTACCGTGCGTAAAAAAGGGGAAAGGCCTACAAAAGATCCGCTGGAGTACGTCCGCGAAGAAAGCCATGCAGTTAAAGGCAGACACAGGGTGTCCAGCATACTTAGCAAAAAAAAATTTCCTGACTTTTCCTTAAATTTTCCAGAATCTACAAATTTTCCCTGGCTTTTCAGTATTTATGTTTAAAAGCATATTCATAATACACATATTAATTAATATTTGCTTAACTCAATATGATTTTTTCAATATATTAACTAATAAATATATTTAATACCTCTGCATTTGGAATTCTATTAAAAAAATTTACGGACAGAAACTCATGATTTTGAGTGGAGTGACATAAAGATTCTAGATGCGCGGAAAGAAACTTCAATAAAAGATTAATATCAGAGATGATACACATTAAAAGATTAAACAACAAATTGAATTACCAAACAGAATATTTAGACCACACTTACAATAAAATAATCAATATGACAAATTCTCAACACAGTTTTAAAAAAGACTATATACATGTAAATAACACGTAACAGAGAGGATGATAAGACAACTTGATCAGTTTACCGTCAGATACATACGGAACAATATCAAAAAATATAGCATTGAACAAGCTTAAATCATTAAAATATTCTGGTTTAGTCCTAGAGAACAAATTGATTAAAAAATTTACATAAGACGTATAAAATTTTGACAATACACCATGATAATGTACACACTGAAGGCGGCTAAAACCCTATAACCAAAACGTATGTATATTGGAGATGTTTTAAGGAAATAAATTGAAGATAAAATAATAAACACAGCCCACTAACTACCGCGCCGAATTTCTGTTGGCCTCGTTTCACCAATTATCTTGAAATTTAAAGGATTCCTTCACACATACCAACGAAATCGCAAAAATAAGAAATATTCCAGTAAAATCTGCTCGCTTCCAGTTTCACATAACAAGAACGGTCAATTCCTCCGCGAATATAAACGCGTAGCGGAAAGGGGGAAGCCGTGGAACGTTTAATTATTTGCGCTATCGCACCAAAGACGAACGATAATCAGATATCGGCAGGGAGCGTCGCGCGCGAATAACTCCGCTTGTGCAAACTCACCCCGTGAGTGTTCGCCCATCCCCGCGCGTCCACGGTTGCTTCGTTGGTTCGGTATATATGTATGCGTATATATATGTATTATATATATATCAAGTCAATAATTAACACCAGTTACAACTTGTGGGAATAGTAACGGCGTTTATGCTCCCGGGGACGTCGTATTTCAGGGAAATGTGCTCGTGCCGTCGCGCTGTACCGGTCCGTAGGAGCACCACGAGGATTTGTCGCTTAGCGGAGAAGAGGGAGGAGAGAGGTGGTGGCAGAAGAGGGTGCGAGTTCGAGGCGTAGGTGGTTATTCGGGAGCACGAAGAGGCAACGGGATGTCTCCCTCTCCCCCTTCTCCTATCTCTTTCTCTCTCACTAACTCTCCGAGTACGGTGGTACGGGGTAGAGCGGCATGGGACGAAAGGGGTAAAGTGGCGCGAAACGCTTCTGCCACGGTTAGGTCGCCGGTACCAGATGAACAGATACGGGAATATGGGCGGTGGAAATATAGATTTAGGCTAGAGGCGACCGCCGATGTTCTCCTCATCCTTCCCTCTTCGTTCGCGTTATATCTCGCAGTCTCTCTCTCTCTCTCTCTTTCGCGTTCTACGTTCGAATGTTCTCCGTTTACACTGCGAGAAGCTCGTACACGCGCGCGCACGCGCCTTTTCGTCTCTCGGCGTGTGAGCAAGTGCACGTGTGCGCGTGTGTACGTATACGCGTGCAGATAGCGAATCCGTGGTCTCGACCGCCTAAGTCCTCAGGTTTACGGCGATTACGGATTCGCAGGCGATCTTACACCCTCGCGCGCGACTCGACGTTGGTTGTTCGTATGTTTGGCTTGAGTTTCGGGTTTGCGCGCCGCTACGATTTCCGAGGCAATGGAGGAAGGGGCGGAAGAGGATGGCAGGGAGGGAATGGGGTGCGGTAGGTGGCAGTGGGAGCTGGAGGTGATTTACTGCCGGCTTACGGGGGGGAGGGGTGTGAGACGATGCCACGACGCTGGATCGCCTATGAACGGGTTAATGGAGCGAGCGGGCCGCGGCACCCAACGAGCATGGCTAACGAAGAGGGCCTCCTCCTCTCCTCGAATCCCCTCGCCTGGCGCTCGACCCGCGCTTCTCCGTCTTCTTGGTTAACTCGCACCCTCACTGCCGACGGCCGCTCCTAATCACTAATGATAACAATATTACCGGCGAAAACCGAGCTAAGACCGGGCCGGGACGTCAGAGACTGATTTAGTGCTACCCTCAGGAACACCGATCGCGCGCCGCGCCGCGTCTCGCACACCATCGTGAATAACCGACACCGTTAATCGACCAAGTTTATCAGTGCGGCGTTAGCGTCTGTTGAATTGTTACCTGTTACAATTGTAGCTAGAAAAACATTTTTAAAAAACAATAAGTTGTCTTAATTTTAGAGAGAAACGAAATAAATTTATGACAAACACATGATAGCGTTTAAGTTTTACAAGTAAATATAGTAAAGTAAACGTGCGTACATTTCAGTAAAATTTCATTAAAAAAGAATTTTTGTATCCCCATAAAGTTAAAAATGCCCCCTATAAAGGGGTAAAGCTGAAATACCTGCTTGCCCGCTCGGTGCCGATATGCACGGTCCAATTTTGATCACGCGGTAGCACGTTTACAAACGCGTGGAAATAAAAAGGGCAAAAATACAAAACAAAGAAAACGTTATTTCAAAATCGATTTAAAAGAGGCTTTCTTGCAAATGCCGATAGACAAAGACTCGCAACATTTGCTCACAATCAATACACCATAAGAGTCTATTTAGATGTTTGTTTATAATGTACGGTATCGGTTCAGGCCCGGGATTTTTTAAAGAACAATCGAGAATATTTTGAAAGATATCGAAGGTGTAGCGATTGTAGCAGATGACGTAGTTGTTACTGGAAACGACAATGAAAATTTACGAAATTTAAATCAAGTGTTAACACGATTGGAAGAATGTACATTAAAATCATTGCAGATACTTTGTCTAGATTACCGATAAATTATGTAGAAACAAATAACGAAATTTTGGAACCGAAATTAAAATATACTTATCTACATTATGTTGTTCAAAGCAAAATAGCTTGTCTAAATTATAAAGCAGTAGAAACAAGAAATAAAATTTTGTTACTTATAAAGCGTATGGTAATAAATGGGTGGCCGAAACATAAAATTAATACTTGGTCGGACGAATTGAAACCATATGTGTTAAGACTCAATGAAATCACAATTGAAAAAAAAAGTTTAATGTGGAGATAAAGAGTAATAATTCCAAGCAAGTTACATATAGTTACTGATTCGGGAAATCAATTCAAAAGCGCAGAATGCCAAAAATTTTTCAAAAACTTGAGAATTAAACATATTTACGCAACACCAAGACACGCAGCCACTAATGGAGCCACGGAAAACTTTGTAAAAATCTTTAAAAGAAAATTAAAAACTATTGTGGAGGGCGTACCAACGGCGATCCAAAGATTCTTATTTTATTATAGAATGACAAAACATGCGATAACAAACAAAATGCCATCAAAATTATTAAATGGTTGTAAATTTCGGACATGTTTAAACATACTACGCCCAGACAGTAGAAAAATCGTCGAATTAAAGCAATACGACCAAATAAGAAATTTTAGAGAAAAGTAAAATTCAGTCAGAGCAAAGTGGTAATGGCTAGAGATTTTTGAAAGCGGAGGGAGACATAAGCGATAACATCACCAATTGCAAAAATGGAAAGAAACCATCAGTAAAAGTGACAGTGGATATCAAAGTGAAAAAGTACAAAAGCAATACGAAAATACAAACGCGGAAAAGAAAACTAAACCGAACATTGTGCGAAAATCTATTCGAACCAAAAAACCAATTGAACGTTACATATTTAAAAAAATATCGAATTATTTTTGCATTTTTCTAAGAATAAAAAATAATAAATTTACAAATTTACAAAAAACTTAATAATTGTGTTTCGTAGAGTTGATTTATCTGAATGTGTTAATGCTTACATATGTATACAGATACACGAAAGTGGCACAGATTCTCTCTTGATTCAATTGACTCATATAAAACTTTCGTGATCAAACTTTTTATAGCCAAATATAATTGGGTCATAACTTGTCAATAGAAAAGTTGACATTTTTGTTAGTTCTCGTATAACGAGTTAACGCTCGTGATGCGTTGCTTTGGCACGCTGGGATAATTAACGAAGTTTGAAGACAATTATATTTATGACCATCTCCGCCATTTATCGTTTTACCGTGATGATATAGTCGGTCTTATCTCGACCTTGCGATCGAGCGTATTGCCCCAGTTTTTAACATGTCGCTTGATACACAAGACCGCCGATTTAGCCGACTAAAGAGGGATTGGAGTCGTAAAAGGGTTTTAGGCTGCTGGAGACGTTACACCACGCTGTTAGGTAGGGATGAAACAGTTTGTGCTAAATCAGAGCGCTGGTCGTTAGAGAAGATATAGAGGCTAATTAAAATAAATCTTAGAAAGGAGTAATTATACGTGTATTAGCTGGCCCCGGTAGAGCGGAGGTGATGGACGACGCAGCAGCAGATGTACCCAAACGGCTCTTCATTCCTACATTTTCCTTATTGCTGGACGGACACGTTGCACCCACTGTGTTCTGTCCGACCGTCTCCCCTTGCGCCTATCCCCCGGATTAACCTCTGTGTCTCGCAAACGGCACAAACAGGCAACCGACCTGTGCGCGAGAATCGCGCGAAATTATTTCTGCCAAAATCAATTCGTCGAAATATCCTCCGCCCGTTGCCTTTTGAGCTCACGGACAATTAGAGTTTAGCCCGCAAGCCCAATTAGTGCCTGATCAAAGTAACATTTATCCACGGCTCTTTACTTCTGTTCTCATTAAGCTCATCAGTGCATCGGATGGGCACGTGTTCATGGCGCGATATTAATTTACCTTTGAAAGCTATCGAACAGGCGCGATTCGCAAATTCGAGCGACGACTCGCCAAAATTCCCAATAAAATAACCCAACTTCGACCGCCACCCCCATTCGACCCCGCCACCCTCCCTCGGGCCACCCGACGCGTCGTCCAGTACGGCCAATCCCGCCTACCTCTGTGTCCCTCTCCCTCTGTGCCAGGAATCAGTGAACTCATTATTACGATAAACTCGTATACATATTTATCGCGATGCATTATTACTCTTTCGCCGACGGTCCAGCGCGGTCATCGATTGTGAATTTCATTTGGCGACTTAATGTACCGAATAGTAATGCCGCGCCGTGGTACTTTTCATTAACGCGCACGCTGTTTACGGCAATAAGCCCAATTAAAAGCGTTGTCGACGTAAACGTTAAATCAGCGGCGTTATCGCGATGTGCGAACTCAAGCGGCGAAATATCGTTCTGCACTTCTTTGTCGATGGAAAGAGAGAAAACGAGAAAGAGAGAAAGAGAAGATTCGCCAAATAAGATGCATAAATGCAAAAGTGGATGTAGAGTAGAGTATAGTTCAATAGCTTGAACTTTCGTGTCGATTTAACAAACGTAAGTTAATCCTTTGCTCTTGTAAGTCGTAACATAACAATTTTTGTCGAGATGTTTTTTGTTTGTCACATGAAGAAAAGAATATGTACATTTAAAAAGAGATAGTATCCAAATTATAAGTATCACATAAACTTTGCAGGTAAATATATAAAAGAGGTATATGTATTTTTCCGTATAAAGATTTAAAACCATTTTGTTTCTTCAGTAGTTTTTACATTTCGATATGAAGTAGCTCCGATAAATAGCTTCAAACACGATACTGTGCTAGCCGCAGCTATCGTTCGTACTTATATTCGAGTTTGCGCTACGAAGTTTACATTATCTTTTATTTATTGCATCAGTGATACAATATGGGTTGTGCTTCTTCCCGGTGTTTATCGAAATAATGCTTTAGCTTGCGTTCGGTCCGGTCAGCACCAGCTGTAGCGCTCATTGCCTCTAATATCAATAAATTTGCAGGTGCGTTGCGTAAATGGCTAGGCACAGTGCGTGCATCAGTACAAACGAGTTTAATTTGGCCGAAAACATATGCGTGATACATAGTCCTCCCTAATGCGATAAAGATTGGCTTCCTAACGGCCCCGATCAAAACGCGGGTTAAGTTACGACTGGTCGTGATTTGTCACAAATTCACGATTTAATAACAATAACATATCTTATAATAAGCTATAAAATTAACGCGCGTCACCTGAAGCATTATTTTGCTTTGCTCCCGTTTTGATGGCGATCCAAATGCATTGATATCCCTTTGAGTTGATACAATATCCATATTATCATCATTATTATTATTAGTATTTACGTCACTCAGAGAACTGCTGTTGTCATACTGTTTCGTAACATTCATAATTTATTAAACAAGTTGTGACACACTGTATCATCGATATTTGTCGAAGAGCGAAACAGCTTAAAAGCCTGGGCGCTCTGGGTATATTTCACATTACATTCTTTTTACTCCTGCATAGTGATTTGTTTATACAGAATGCTACATATTTGTTATATTTGAATACTTTAAACGTTTCAATTTTTGATAAATGATTTAAAAAACGATTATTTATATTTTCAGTTAATTATCGAAAAAATACAGGGAATAAATATAAATGTAGAGAACAAATTGACTTAATTAGAATAGAAACAACAGATATAATTATTTGTACTACCGTGCACCATCATGCATTCTGCACACAACATCGTTTACGACAAGTTGACATTGTGCCGGAAGCCCACACTCGCTCTCATCTCGGCGGTTTCGACACTCCGCAAAAGGAACTCTCCTAATCGCGATCAGGCTTGACTCGGTCTCTCTACGAACTCTCGTCTCTGTCGTCGCGTTTCGTGAACGTAACGGTGAACATGTCGTGGCGTTAATGTCAATACGATGACGCGTGTGTGCTGCACGAGCGAGCGGCCAGGACACGTGCGTCGAATGGCCGGCGAGCAGCTCGGCGCAGGCGGGCATTAATGCCCGCCGGACAAACGAGAGAGGAGAGGCAAAGGGGTCAGAGCGAACGAGCGAGGGTAGGTACAGTTGCGCGGGGGCGGCGGATGTAAAGAGGAGAAAGATAGACCAGCAAGGTTGGGGGGCGCGAGCGAGAAAGAGCGAAGGGGATGCGTGGAGGCGCGCGGGGGACGTTATTGTTATCTTAGATTTATAGTCATAACGGATGGTACTACCTCGCTAGCCAGCAACCCCGAGCGGTCTTATAATCACCCTCCTCCTACACCTCTTCCACTCACGCCCTCCCTCGTCTCCCGCATCCTCGACTATCCAGCCGACCTCGTCCGCCTCCCCCTTCCCGGAGTCGAGCTCGCCCTCGCGTAGCTCCAGCCGCAGTTTAAGTGATTTGCGACGCGGTGGAGCCGCCATGCAGATCCTTTTGCCTGTAGCCACCCTCCCCCTGCGCGCTTCTGTCCACCGAACGCCGCCACCTCCGACGACCCTCCGCAGAGAGCGATGCCGCGGGTAAAACGTGCACGGCTAACCATTCCCTCCCCCTTCTCGTGCTCGCTGCCCCCGCGAGGGATTAAGTTCGCCGCGGCACAAGGGGAGGCGAACGGTGTCCGTCGCTGGGCTGCCCCCAAATTATTATACATTGAGCAATAACGCGAAAGTAGTCGCCCGGTTTCGCGGGTGTCGTCCAGATGAACGAGTTCTCGCCCGGCGCGGCCACCAAGTTCCGTGGATTGCAAACGCTCGGCCCGTCCTTGCCAGAGCCTCCCCCGTGAATTCGAACAGGATTGGATGTAACGTCCCCTTACTCGCTTCGCCCGTAACGATACCGTCGTAAATTGTCGCGTGAATCTCACCAGGATAATCTCGTATCGCTCATATAAAGATCACTCTGATCGTTAATCCCTTTGTACCCAGCACTATCCATGACGCACATTTTCTCATTAAATGAGCAAATCGATAGTTTAAAAATTATTTTTTTATTTTACAGATACGTTTTGAGTTTTACTTAAACCTTACAATATTACTCTAAAAGGCTTGAATTGGTTAAGAAAGATAAATTCAAATAAATCTGATTAAGAAAAAGCATACTTTTTATAAATGTCAATTGACTTTGTGGAAAATATTTTCACGAATAAGATTTGTGATTAATATCTTTGTTAATAAAAATGAACAAAGTTCATCAATATTAAAAATATCAGATTTATGAATTTTATATTTTTCAAATGACACATAAAACACAATATAATATAAGATAATAAAATTTGTATTAACCACTTGCATTTAAAATTAAACTTTTAAAATTAAACTTTTAAATAGACATAAACTAATTCGATCTCAAATCTTTTTTAATAAAATGTAATTTTGTTCTTGCGTATAAACGTTTGCTGTGTTTGCTCAAAATAAATAATAAATAATCACGTGCAAAACGTCCGATCGCGTATTCAAGTTCAACGAACGATAATGAACTCAACAACACCGATCATTTCCGTGTTAGGAAGCCATTTAGCAGTTTAAACCCTCAGGGCGCACAAGCGACGAAGGGAAGAGAGAGCGTTTCACTTGGAAATTCCGATATTTCGGGGCGAGGGTGACGTAGAAAGCTGGGGTGCAGGGACGCGATCCCTAGAATGAACTGTTGTGACGAGCACGTAGGTCTGCGGATGGAGCCAATCAAGGAACCTCGCAGTCAGCGGGTTTAACCCGTGCCGTCGGTTGTTACCCTGACTCCAACCGTCTGCTCCGTGACTCTTCGATCTCGAGGAAAAAGCGACCACCGGAACTCAAGGGCGCCCGTTGTCACGCTTCGCCAGAAAGATACGAAGAATTAAAAGTAAACTGCAAGGTGGTGCAACTTCTGAGTTAGTTTTCTCAAGTCCTTAATTACGCTCGCGGAGAAAATATAAGAGCGATTAATATTTAATTGCATTTCATTAACATTATCGTAAATGTTTGCACATATATAATTAACTTGTACAATTTTATCTATATATTGAATTCTATAAGTGGAAACTAAATAAACATAAATGTATGATTTTTAAATGTAATAGAACATAAAACAATAGCGCTTTTAAACTGATGGTGCAACTTCTTTCTCATGTTTTGAGACAAAACCAAACTTATTTAAAGAATGTTAGAATTTTTAAATATGATATCAGGTTGCATTTAAATAAAATTAAAATCTTATACATATTTTTATGTACTTATATATAACAAATATATTTTCAATTTAAATAAATTATTCAATTTTAGTCGTGCAATAAAATTACTCAAATTTATATTTATCATATTTATGTTTACTTTGTATTTATTAAAAATTTATAGAAGCATTAAAAAATGTTAGAGAAAATAATAAATGTTTTCTTTTCGCGAATTCATTCAAATCGTTCCTTTTTACTCGAGAAACGAGTAATATGAAAGAAACCACGTCGAAGGCAGGATGTCGATCAAATTTCCTTCACTCGGAATGTCCAGTAGTTCGACAAAGGAACCTCTAGTTCGGAAGAAACGAGCGCAAGCAGAATGGCTGAACGACTCTTCCCCGCTTCAACCCGCCACCCCGGGATCTTTCGCGTCTCCGGGAGAAAGAAAGTAACCGCGAACGCGCGCGCTCCTTAGGAACAGCAAAGAAAATCGCAGTAGCAAGCGTGTGGGCGAGAGAGGAGTAGGCGGAGGGAGAGGTTTGGGTCTGGGGGGTGCTTGGACCGAGACGCGACGACCCGGTTAGGACGATAAGGGATCCCGTGGAGCTTGATGGAATTCCATAGATCCACGTCGGCGTCGAGACAGAGTCGGCTAAGCAGCCATTTAAATGCAACCGATGTGTCTCGGGGAGCTATTACATCTGATGGACGGTTATTGACGCGCACTGGCTTATACCGAGCAGCAGCGGCAGCACCAACCCCCCCCCGTCTCTCCAAACCCCTCTGGTCACCCCGTGTCTAGGCGAACCGCGCGCGTGAGAGAGAGAGAGAGAGAGAGAGAGAGAGAGAGAGAGAGAGAGAGAGAGAGAGAGAGAGAGAGAGAGAGAGAGAGAGAGAGAGAGAGAGAGAGAGAGAGAGAGAGAGAGAGAGAGAGAGAGAGAGAGAGAGAGAGAGAGAGAGAGAGAGAGAGAGAGAGAGAGAGAGACAGAGACGGAGAGAAGAAACGAACGAGCAGAACAGAGAAGAGAGAAAGATAGGGCACCAACCAACCCCCACGGGGGCTGAGTTCAGCTCACCGTGCAAGCGTCCAACCGTCAGTGTATGTGTCCGCTTTGTGGTGGGCGGCGGGGGTGAAAACGAGAACGTGGGTGGTGAACCGCCGCGACACATCGTCAACTGTCCGATGAAAACTGTTGTTGCGCGAGGGCGAATGTCGACCGATCTCCAGGAATACGAACGATCGAATTATCGTCCTTGTCCTCGTCTTCGTCTTCGTCTTACGATCTTGGGTCAAAAGCCCATCGTAATCTCGCGTTCTTAAGAGAAGACGTCAACATTTTCGTATTTTTTTCAATCCATTTCTACGCAAATAATTCGCCGACTCTGATCATGATATAAAATAAATTATATTATCCAGACAGTTGTTATACAATTGATTTGACCTTCCATAAAAATTTAACATTGGTATCAAAATTATATGGATAATTATTAATTGTGCGATACTTAAAAATGAGCCACGCATTTGTTCAATCTAATTTGTTTAGCAAGATACAAATGTGTTATCGTTGCAAAGTAAATGTAGCAGAAGCAGGATTCTTTTCACGACGATTATATATATATCGAAGGTAAGAGCGTGCAAAGAGCTGTCACTCGACGACCAGTTCGATCAAAGAATACAAACTGCCATATTATCAGCTATATTCGAGCACTCTTCAAGCCCCTTTAAAAGAAAGGGGCGCCTGCTTCCACTTTATCGATATCTATTCCCTCTAGAGATTCCAAAATTCCTTCGCCTAAACTTTTATTTCGAAATATCGTAAATCCAAAGCCATAGCTAGTCCTTATGAATTAAATATGCGTTTTAATTTTTTGATATCTTATAAATTTAATACGAGAGATTCAGATTTAGTGATTCAATCGAATAATTGAACCGCCGAATCAATGTCGCAAGTTTGTAGTAGCGATTGCAATATTAGTGCGTTACGTAAGTCGCCTATCAAACTCTTTTCGCTCCTCCCGGCAAAAATAGGTTCCACTGAAATCTCTTCTGGCCGTACAACATCGTGGTGAATCGTTGTCGCAACTGTTACGAAATCGCAATCGCCCGATGTCGAGAAGACCCGGGGTTGGCCAAGGAATACGAATGATCGAATTACCAGACCGAGACTCACATCTCATGAAAAGGCAAGGAAAATCCTCTGCACCGCCGTCTGGAATCGTCCAAATGAAAGTTCAATATTTTATCTATTTTACTACACCCCCGCGAATTTCTTCTATCAAATTAATTACGTACATTAACTAATTTCGTTCATAATTTGTTTTTTAACAATAATTAATAAAAAACTTTTAATCTTAATTTACTTAATGATGAGAAAGTTCTCGCACGAAATTTAGTTTTTCTACGTCTATTTTTTGGTATTTTTTGAAATTTTCTAAGATCAGCGTATATTCTAATTATTTTCCGATTTGAATCTCTCTCGAATTTCTCACGAGCACCTAACAAAGCTACAGTCAAAAGAAGACGAGAGATAAAGGTAATGAGATGCGGCGGAATTAATTAAAAGATGTTGGCATAAGTAGACATTAAAAGCGCTACTAAGGAGCACTCCCATAACGATCGTATGTGCAAAGGGAAGGCATAAATTGAAACTCGTATATACACGTGTACGCCTTTTAGCGATTTGTCGCCGAGACTGTAAACTCATGCGGATGTCGTGCTCGCGGAAGAGCCGGCGCGGTCGCATTACGTACAGCCCTGTTTACCCCGACTTTGCGAATTTATGTCTCGTTACGGAACGTCATTCCCAGTAGAAACGATAAAATAAATTCGAAGAGAGGAGATCCTTGCAGATTGCCGCTCGTGCGTCCACAGAGTTCGCCGAAGTCCCTCGCAAATCTGCCGAGCGTACCTCGCGCATTCGAGCTGCTCCACGAGGAGGAGGGAACAGAGGAAACGGGGGCAGGGGTAGACGCGCGCGAGGGAAAGACGGGGCGCGAGACGGGGGAGGGAGAGGGAGCGACTGGAAGGAGAGAGAATTTATTTGAATATCTCGGGTAATCTCGGGTACGAAGCATGCACTGCCGGAGTGATATCTAGTCCTCATGCAACGGAGATGCGGCGCGGGTACGGTAAGGACGGAAGATGGAGGGAGAGACTCTCTTTATATTTATTAGAAATTAGCCTGGTACTTGCATTCATTGCGGCTGCGTGTATCCACGGCGCGGTGCGCTTATGCTTCGGTTTACCGGCGAACGTATACGACACGGGGATATGTTTCGGGGGATCTTTACTGCGCGATGCCCGGCACAAAGAGAGCACGACGAGAGCTCCCCTTCGCTTCCTTTTATACGAGCGTCGCGGTAACGCGGCATCGAGGATCGACCCGTATCGTTAAGGAGCCCGTAAGTGGCCTCGAAATCGGCGAATCGTCGGACGATTTTCGCATTAATCCGTATTATTGAACGGTAGTCAGATTTGATTACGAGGAACGGAAGAGGCGGGAGACTTAATCGCATTTGATTTTAATCGTGATTTGCTTTTAATTTGCTACTTTTTCAATGTCTACACCCGAGAGTCACGTACACGAATCATTTTACATAAAACGATTATAGATTATCTCCAAGGTTTTTTTTTTCGTAGAATGTAAATTAAATTAAGATACAAATATATCTACATTTAAGATTCATTCAATTTTAACATAACAAAAGATGAAAAATACAATTTTAATCTTTTATCGTACTTTTATCATACTATTAACTTTTACATTGTCTTGTTTAATCATTATATTCTCGTGATAAAACCTGTCTTGTCAGTTCCTCTCAATCGACTTGGAAAACGTTAAAAATTTACATGGCAATCGAGTACCTTCTTTAAAGTTGAGAAAAAGAGGCGTGATCACACCGATGCAAATCGTTGAGTGATTGATTTCGCGGATGCTGATATACATCTTGAAGAAAATCATAAAGCGCACGAAAACGATAAAAAATTTAGGAATAGAGGGAGAAGAAATTGTCAGTCCTCGGACGAAGTGGCGTACCTGCCAGACAAGTATCCGGCAAGGGAAGAAGATCGACGGTGCGCGAATTCTCACGACGTGGACAAAGTCGGTCGATGGGCAGCTCGGCGAGGTGAGTCCCTGGTGGATCGACAGGCGTCCATCAAAGTGGTCGGCGGGACGTAAGGCTGGAGGAAGGGGGCGGAGTAAGAAAGCGAAATAACGGTGAAGAAGAGACAGAGAAAATGAGAGGAAACCTGACGAGCTGCCTCGGTCTCTTTTCTCCTTTCTCACCCCTGGGGGACCGGTCCACAGCGGGCGAAGGTGTAGAACGCGAGAAAGAGAGAGAGAGAGAGAGAGAGGGAGAGAGAGAGAGAGAAAGAATCAAATCGGACATACTCGAGGGTAGGAGAAAGTGAGCGAGACGGACGGAAGGAAGTAAAGCGAGACACGGAGACGAAGACTACGAAGGAGAAGGAGCGAAGCGGTGGAGGCAGCAGCATAGCAGCTTCTATCACGTCGGGCGAACGGGCGGACAGCTCGGAGGCGATTTGTCTTTCATTTCGGGCTAATTTATTGCGCCCAGGCAGCTCTCTTTCTCCCTTTCCCTTCGCCCTCTTTCTTCTACGGTCGAAAGCCCCCTCTCCCCCTCGGTTCCCTTCCGTGCCCCTCTGCGCCTCTTCGTCTCTCTAGCGCTATTCTCGACTCCGCACCATTCAGCCACGCCCCACCCAACTAATGTCCCACATAAAACTTGGTATCAGCGATCCTCAAACGGGGATTTACAATCCCTTCAAGCGCCGCTGTCACGATAAATCCTCCGGGGCGACGTCGATATATCTCGCGCGCGAATACTTCTGTCCCTAATGGATACCCCCTTGGTACATACAACCCGACGAGCCCGGAGTCGAAACCAGTCCGGAACCTCTCCGTATATCCGAGCGACTGCAACCACCCCCTCCCCCCCTAGGGTCCTCCGGTCATTCCCCGCCGTCGTTCTCCGTCCTATCCATCGAGATTCGACGGATGGATGCGGTCTAACGATCCTACCTTTTCTCTCGTTTCAACATTTCTTCCCCGCCGTGACGCAATACACGCGCAACGTCGCGTTTCTGGCAATGTATCAAGCAACACAACGCGACCTACTTCGATATTATTTATCTATTATATGCGAAACTTACGAGGATGAAATTCTGCTTCGCTGAGAACTTTGATTTACATCAATGCTATTAATAACGAACCGAGGTAGTCAATGTCATGTTGAAAAATTATTATTCATCTTGGATATGAATGAAAGTAAGAATTAATTCTCACGAAATAATTTTTTCGGCCCGCGTTCATCAATTAACCTGTGCCATAAAAATTATGTGTGCGTGAGTATAACTGAAATAATTTTCACTTATGTACATGAAATAATTTCACTTGCATGCGTTAGCAATCAATGCAGCTTTATAATTCTCTTTGCTTTAAAAATATATTTTAAAAAACCTTTTTTTTTTTATTCCTATTTCTCAATGAGTAAATTAAATAACGTGTAAAAAATGGCTTGCATAATTAATTGCTTTATAATTAATCATATTTCTTGATAGACAGAAATTTTCCTTGACAGATAAATAGAGTCCAAGAGACTCTTGTGCATTGATAGAAATAAATAATACTTTTGGTACGTTTCATCTGTTAATGCTCACGTCCGACTATCTGCCCGTAGGCAAGACGTCGTTTCTTTGAATTAAAGATCGGGCAATTAAATCCACCTTGCACCGCCCAACTTGAATACGCGGATGGGAACGCACACGACGCACTCGAGCGATCTCATTCTGAAAGTGGTAACGCGCAAGTAAGGAAGATATCGTACGTTATCGCCATTTGCGCGATGGGATATCGCGAGTACGGAGGAAAAAGAAATGAACGCGCGCGCGGAAAGACCTACGCGGAAAACGCATTATCTCTGGTTATAACGCTGCCCTATTAGAATATCGTCGACAGTTAATAAGGGTAAGAGCGCGGCGTTCGCGCAATTAAGAGCGGTAATAAGCGCCTTAAGACCAATAAGATGTTTCCTAATGGAAACTAGCTAACAACACGCTGGTCCAATTACCCGCGCGCACATTAAAATACGTGTAAAGAAGCGGCCCGATGCGACCGGGCGAGTCTTAACGCCGCGCATATGACCACCGATCGTACCTCGATCTACGATTACGAGGTCCCAACCTCGGCCGACGTCCCGTGCGTTTCCCCCTTCGTTGCCGCGCGTTCACGCGATCCTCAAGGTATATCTTGAATTCACGCGTAAGCACCTCTAATCCTATGACGATAATGTTCGTCTATGGGTTCCCGATTCGCTTAACGAGTAAATACCTTTGTCGACCGGACCGGAAAGTCGCGTAGAATCTATGCGAGTTTGCTGCGGGTTTCGTTTTCCCTCTCTTTCTCTTTTCCATACTAAACAAAACGACTCGGCTTCTTTTCTTCTCTTACTCTGTCGTCGAACGACGGTGGTATGAATATGGAGCAGCGTTGCTTCTCGTAATGCCACCCCGTTGTTTCGCAGCCGCGTTCTTAACCGATGCAGGTGGTGGCGAGACGACGAGGGTAGACGATGAGGGGTCGCAGCACGGAGAGGGTGGTCGAGCAGCGGAGGGCGTACGGCGGTTGGCACGGTGGCGAACGTAGAGAGAAGGAGAGAGAGAGAGAGAGAGAAAAGGAGAGACAGCGGGACGAGAGAGAGTGAGCTCGTGGCTTCTTGTCGGAGGCTTTCGGCATAAGTCCTCGTTATGATTCAACACGCCTTAAGCCGGTCTTCACGGGCCGCGGCTACCCTCTGCCCGTCGCCACCGTTGCTCCCTCCCTCTCGCTACTCCGCTAATTCCCCCGCAAGTTCCGCATCCTCCTCGTGTCTATTCCCAAAGCACGACGTCAAGGAATATTACGCGCTTTACCGTTTATACTAAAGGCAATGCGCCTCGTGTACATTCCGGCCGCGACGTAGCGAGGATCACGGAGTTAACGGGGAACATTTCGCGAATGCCGTCGGCATTAACTTATCGCACGAATTGTAATGCGGGATCGCGGTAGACTGGCCGCGATTCTCCATGTCTGCCATCGAGAACATCAGG
Organism: Monomorium pharaonis; assembly: GCF_013373865.1. Taxonomy (NCBI): domain Eukaryota; kingdom Metazoa; phylum Arthropoda; class Insecta; order Hymenoptera; family Formicidae; genus Monomorium; species Monomorium pharaonis. Next base: position 28,581,217 of record NC_050470.1, on the reverse strand, counting down.
TTATCGACACTCGCTGCAAAGATCACAGTAGGATGATTTCCATTCTACACTCTATTCCCATAGTGTCTAAAATATACTAACTATTCAAATGATTGAAATATCGATTTGAAAGAGAACACAAAAGTAAAAATGTTTTAATTAAATGATTTAAAAATATGTATATCACATTGATTCTTATTTCGTTTTTTTTTTCACTAAATATGTGATTTTTTTTCACTAAAAAGTATAAGACATTAACATAAAAATATAATAATTATAAACACAAGAAATAATTATTTCCCAATTACTAAACTCTTCTCTCTCTCTCTCTCTCTCTCTCTCTCTCTCTCTCTCTCTCTCTCTCTCTCTCTCTCTGTATAAATAAGTTAAAGAAAAATGCATTTATTGTTATATATTTAATGATCCATTTAATGTATGCAACTGGTATGCATGTTTTTAATTTAAGGATAAAATATTTATTATTATTATTAATTAAATTTTTATATAATAATTAAAATATATATATTTTATCATAAAATAAAATACAAATTTTCAATGTTTGTTTTCGTAAATATTTTGTTTTACATTACAAATAACTATTAACACTTTAATGAAGAAGAGAGGGAGGGAAGAGAAGAGAAAGAAGAGATTTATGTGTCGAGAATACAAGTGTGCAATGGTTTAACCGTCACAACCGTATAAATTTACATCTAGCTAGAACTTTATAAAAATCGCAGGTGTGGACGGATGTTGAAAAAGTTTAGACAACCAGAACGTTTGTGAGAGATGTATAAATTTGAGAACATGTAACATTTTTATATGCCCGTCTGAATAACGTTTTTTTATTAGGCCACATTTTAATCTCTCGCAAGTGTCTAACATTTTGGTGATACTTTCATTATTTAATTAATCAAATTTAAGTTTAAACTGTCAAAAAAAAATGTTAAAAACAAGTTCATATATTGCGCTTAACAACAAAATTGTTCATTTCTGTATTATTAGATTAGATTAAGAGATGCTCAGATTTATATATATATATATATATATATATAAATCTTTTATAAATTGGTTGCTTGAAAGTTATCTTTGCTAGATCGGGAGTAACTACCGTTTTTCACCGTATCGCAGCAAAAATGTATCAGTCGCGACTGCTGCAAATAAAACCGAATTGGATCTCTCAACGGCTTCTCAGCAAATTTCCGAGAAGAACGATTTTCACGCTTTAGTGCACGATTCCAGCGAAACCACTTATCTGATTGAGTCTCGCTTTTGTGAGAGTCTTTACCTCGTTAGTTGCCATTGGTCGAGCCGTTCGGACGCTATATAGAAATTTTGATACGTACAACATCGTGCGCAGGCTAAGCAATATTATACGGCATATGGAAAATGTAAACGGCATAATATTATCTTTTATTTTTACATTTTATTACTGATGATTAAAAGTACTATATAATATCATCATTATTCCCGCATCATTATTTTATCCCGTGATATTTTAACGAGCGCTTTTATTAAAAACGTCAAGATTTATTTTATTTTATACATCACTGGAAACGTTATAAACGTGAAAAAACACGTATAATTCTGAACAGAACGATTTTTCAATCGTTTGAACGCGCGCGCACGCATACACACGCACGGTTAAGTTTTATCGTGAACACAAAAGCTCGACCGAATATTAATTTAATCGATCGCGGAATCATGCGTGGCATAATCGCTGTGACCAAAAACTCGATATCCCGAGTTGCAAACGTATGGTAGGCGATAGCCGCCCTTCTTCCGTCCTTTGGCAGAGCGTAATAGGCGCAGGGCGCCTAACGAAGCGTGCGGTGTTGGTCACCGGTTTCCCCGGTCACCCCTTCGCGCACAGGCTGCGCCGGTAGCGGCCGTAACAATTATTAACCTGATTGTAATTGCACCTGATCATATACGCGGAATAACGCAGGGGATGGTGTGTGTTGCGGAGAGAGAAAACGGATGCGCCGCCGATAGAGAATATACCGATGAATTCGGGACCATTGGATAGAGGGATGAAGCAAGAAAGATAGAAAAAGGAGAGAGAGAGAGAGAGAGAGAGAGGGGGGGGGGCGTAGAAACAGTCATTGTATCGAAGGGTTGGCATTTGTGAGGCTACGTTTAATCCTGTCGCGGATTCGGGTCTCGGGATTTGGACACTGGGATGTACATTAAAGAGAGAAAGAGAGGGGTGAAAGAGAGAGAAGGAGAAAGAGAGCGTGCAAAGTGAGAGAGAGGATAACGCGTGAGGGAGCGGAGAGGACTCAGGTTGAGAGAGAACGAGACGGATAGCGGGACGAACTGGGAGCTCGCGTGCAACAAATCAATTCACCCTCTCGCTCGTTCGCTCGCACACGCCGCGAATAGGCCCGAGCCAACGCGCGTTAGCACGCGATGCGCCCGCAGTCTGTGTTGCACCGCACTCGCTCGCAGTTACACTCGCGGTCCGAACGTTGCGGCGCGAGTGAGCTAGCGTTGTTTTACCGTAAGGGGTTAATTGCATTGCCAATAACAGATAATGCAACAATCAATGATTTAGGGGAGGGGAGGAGGGAAAGGGCAAGGGGGATGGACGCACAGCGCGAAGAGGCCGCCGGGGAGGTGGGGAGGTAGGAGAGGGTACCCTGTCGCCCTCCCACTTCATCGGTTAGGTAGTCCGGCATTGCCTATACGTGCAATGATGTTTGCAACGGCGCCTCCACCCTCTAATTTAAACAGTCCCAGCAGGCTCGCGGCAGATTATCCTAACAATAATTGGTCGCGCTTCCTAAACCGTCCGGGTGTCGAGCACGCAGCTGGAGAACGCGCGATTAGGCGGTGAGAAAATTGGGCGCGGAATAGCTGCGTGACAATCCGAAATTCGAAAACCGAAGAAGCGGTTGCTTTAGCGAGCGAGAGAGAGAGAGAGAGAGAGAGAGAGAGAGAGAGAGAGAGAGAGAGAGAGAGAGAGAAACATTTGTATTATATAATTTATACCGAAATTTAGCGGCTCTAATCTATACGATTACTAACGTAGCAACATGGGAGTAATATTCACTCTCTGCTTGTTTCTAATCATCAAAAATTGATTAATCAGTTTAATCATTAGTTCAATCGCTATAAAGCATCTCTATAGCAATCTTTTTTAAAAATAGGTGCTAAGAAATTTTCCTAACTTCAGACGAAATTGATTTTACATTAAGTTAACGGATTTATGAAAAAATTATATTAAAATTTATCAAAATAACGACTGAAAAACTGTTGCAGATGATTATGACATAAATTTTATATTTAAATTGGTTGTGCTCTAAAATGTATGAGTAAATTAATAATATAGAAATGACTGTTGTTGAATTAATTTATTCACGGAATCGCGATGATTTATCCATGCATCTCGGAAACAAAACATCAAAAATTAAGACGTTTGCCAACAGCAAAGAAAGATCCTTGCAAGATACATCTACCTTGTTCCCCTTTTTTAAAATTTGCGCGACCTCGCGCCCGCGTTTTCGCGACACAACTGACTCGCTCCTCGTCAGGCAACTCATATGTGACGCTAAGTATTAATCACCATATTAGCAATATCAGTAGTACATCTTTAATACATCTCTCATTTCTCGTTTTTGGAAATATTATCAATTTTATGTGTATGTAGAAAATGTCAGATTAAACAGTCTGTAAACGAAATGCAGCACAATATAAATAGAATATTTCAGGGTGTCCATACTTAGCAAAATAAATTTTCTGACTTCCCTGAATTTTCCAGGATCTAGAATTAATTTTTCCTTAACTTTCTAGCATTTAAAAATCAAATTTAACAACAAGATGCACAAACAGATTTTTGGCACACCCTGAATTCCCCTTTATCACCAACTATTGCGGATATAATAATGCGTGACTTTGAAAATGAAATCCTAAGCTCATTGTGTCTGAGTAATACTACAGAAATAACTGATTTGATTTTATAGTATTGTCTTAAAGACATAAGAATACGAGTGGATTTTTCATCATGAATGTTGGGAACGACATTGAGAAGAGTAAGTTGATAACAAAAGTTATTTTCTAATGTCATCAATAAAGTAAGAAAAATCCTAAATTCATTGTCATACTGACTCTATCAATTTACTTCAGACATATTGATGATACTTTACTGGCAATTTCCAAGAATAAACTTAATAAATTTTTGAATACTTTTAACACAAAAAATGATAGACTAAAATTCACACTTAAAATTGGAGGCAACAGTATAAATTTTTTAAACGTAACTTTAATAATAAAAGACAATCTAATTTTATTTAATTTATTTTAAAAGCCAACTTATTCAGGCAGATATCTCAGCCTCTGCTCACACCACTCAATAGTTTATAAAAAAAGGAGTAATAGGTTGCTCGACATATTACAATCACATCCAAAATTCCATAAAAAATATATATAAGAATTAGTCGGAACCTTACCAGATAACGGATATCCATTAAAATATATCTTTAACATAACTAACAATAGAATGAAATATTACATACACAAAATGTAAAGCAATAATGTAAAATTCCAGAAAAATTGTAAAAATCCATGACTTTTCCCTGATATTTCCTGATTTATAAAATTCCCTGACAAATCCCGGTTTTCCAGATTTCCATGACCGCTGGACACCCTGATATTTAATATTGTTAAAAATAGTTTCATTAGTTTAAAAAAAAATTGTTAAATATTTTCATATAAAAATTAAATTACAATTTTTATTAACTTTTCCGTTCTAAAAGACAATTACAATTTAGTCAAGATTTAAGTCATATACATGTGTATACACAGAGAAGGCAATTTTACTGCAGTATTTAAAAATTTAGCTGGATACAGAAAATAATTTTTGTTAAACTATCAAAATAATTATGTAGGATACTCGAGCATAATACTAATGTAAAGTTTTGACATTCCAATAATCAGTTTAAATGTTCATTATATTTTGTTTAATGGCCACATAATTATTTTCAGATCAGTAAAATTACTCTTTTCTCTTTGTGCACCTGTGCAGTTTTGAAACCCTCCGTATAAAAATAATGTGAGAACGAAACACGAGATTAATCTGGTTGTGAATTTATTAACAAAGGCAACGACGTTAATTCTTTCCTACGTATCTATGTCACATATTTTTCTGGCGCAAAACTGGGTGACAAGGGAAAGGGAATATGAGGAATCCCCCTTGTCCGCGACGTTATCTGTAGACAGTACGATATAGATATTGACCAACGTTACCGGTAGTTCTCCATAAAATACAAGATCGAAATCACGGCGCACACATGGAAAGTGGTACTACAGTAATGCCGGAAAATATCCGCGTTTTATTAGGTCGATCGACCGGGGATAATCGGCGACAATCAAGTTTCACGGCGGTGATTGGCCGCGCATAGTCCGATGCCAAATGCAGCTGCATATGCATGACGCAATCTCATATCCACATCCGCATCCCCGTGTGGTAGAGGCAGCACATGGCGAGGAGACGCGCGATAGATAGAAAAGGGGAGAAGAGGGAGAGCGGCCGAGGGGGGTTGCATTGGGTACGCGGACGGGAAAGGGAGAGGGGGGGTGGCTTCGATTCCCACCGCGGTGTGTCATTACTCGTCATTATCCACCTATCAAATCGCTCAGCAATAACTATCTGACCGTTGCTGTTACACACTCCCAGGTCTCTCTCTCTCCGTACCGCTGTTCCCTCATCCCCCTCCCCCTGCCTACCTCGCTCACCCTGCACCATGAGCCTGGCTTACCAGCAATCAAAGCGTCTCCATTTCTGAACCACTACTGGATGACTGCGTTGGCAACCACTGTTCAAGGCTGATCACCGAAATTCCACATCCAGTGATCCGCTCGAACGAAAATGTGGCACGATACTAATGCCTGATTAATTTCTGTCGGATTAATAATGTGCGACCGTCCGTTTAGCCCCGTTCGTTTTACCAGCGAGCGTTTAATAACTCTATGCGCTCTTCTTGCCCGACATTGATTGTCCGAACAGTAGTTTGCAATTTGAACCGGTTTCGCGTACGTATGTTTCTTTTATGTGACATCTAAGCGTATTTACGGGAAATATTCATTTTTATACCAAAAATAAACATTAAAGTTTTAGTATTAAAAGGGATAATAATAGATTACATTTTGCATATATTATCAAAAAAATTTTAATTTGTAAGAATCACATTGTTATATACTTTCGGTTTAATTACTCTAATAGAGAAACTGGTGTACAGTTTGGAAAAATTTTGCAATAAGATTATATATGCAGAAGCAATCCTTTTTCATTCTGGCGTTCGAGGTTCAGTAAATTTCGCTCCGCATCGTTTTATACATTTCGTTAGTACATAAATTAACGACTGTGTGCGGCCGGTACGTTTCCACGAACCGGTGGAAGCGCGGAAAATTAATACCGGTAGCGCGGTAACTGTGCAGCCGCACTTGAAAACGAACTGAAACAGCCGTAAAAACGTCTCGATGAACGTTTCCCGGTTTCCTAAAAAAAAAAAGTGGCTTGCGACGACACGCTGTGCTTTTTTTGCGATGTTAGCTGTAACTCGAGGAAGTCCTAACATGCATTTTGTCGCCATTTATGCTGGCAATGAGATTTGCAGTCGCATACCATAATAAAAGTTGTTTTAAAAGAATTACAGTTTACTGTGTGATCAAAGAAATGCAGATAGACAAATCTGGTTAACAGATAAGCTACAGATTAATAAATCTAAATAATTTTTAATAAATAAAAAACAATAAAAATTATAAAAGTGTTGCTAAACATAGTTGGACTGCATTTTCTTTTATCTTCAGTAATAATCTTAATCTTTTGGCAATATTTCCATAAAATAATTTCCAAAAAAATAATTCTCTTTTAAATTCGTTCGAAATATGAAATGATAAAATTATTTAAATTATTGTGCAACTTTTTTATAACGTCATGTTTTAATATTTTTAATTATTATATAACGCAATTCGAATGATACATATTTAATTAAATATTAAAGTATCCAGCATACTTAACAAAAAAAAATTTCTCTGAATTTTCCCTGAATTTTCCAGGATCTAGAATTAATTTTTCCCTGCTCTTTTAGTATTTATTTTTATTTGTTGTCTCTATCAAACACATTAAAGTAAAATAATACGATAATAAAATTCTGAATTACTGAACACATCTATAAATAAATTGATTTTAGCAAAAAGCAAAAGATTACCGCATCAAAAATCGGGAGAAAATTTATGTAAAACAATGATAAAAAATTCTATAAAAATTGTAAGAATTGTAAAAATCCATGACTTTTCCCTGATATTTTCAGATTTATAAAATCTGAAATCCCCTGACAATTTCCGGCTTTTCAGATTTCCGTGACTGCTGGACACCCTGAGTATTACTTTTATACATTTGTTTTAATTTTACGATTTTTACCAAAATCATGTATTTACGATTCATTCTTCAATCATCTATTTTATAACGGCAGTTGATTTGTCTCAGGACGAAGACGAATCCTAAATTCAATATCATCGATGGACTTCTTAGAAATGCGCAAGTAAAATCGCGAAAGAGAGTAAAGACCGAGGTTTCTGGACGTAGGTGCGCGCCCGGATGTTATTGGCAGCAGAGTGGAGCCATTAGTTGCAATGATGGATGCCTGACAGGAATGCCAGCGTCCTACCCTAGCGGCAGTTATAGTAAGTAATGGCTTCACTCTGTGCCCTGAGAAAGCCTCCGCCGCCGTACCACCACCCCCTCGCGCCGCCCCCGGCTCACCGCCCAGTAATAACAACAAATCTTGCCTATATTAATTCCCTGACGGACATAACTCTCAGTATATGGACGGTAACTCGGGAAAAATTGCGCGATGAAAACGTCGCCCCGACGAAATACGGGGTCTCGTATTACGCACGCACTTAGAACAACCAGTCACCCCGTCGCGCGCGTTCGCCCCCGTGCACCCTCTCGCTATACCAGGGAAAATGTCGCCCCGACGCCCGCCAGTAGACATTAACCTTCCAGTGCTTGCGTAAAAGACGATGTCATTTAATATTATATTTAGAGAGAGTATAGCTGTATACATATTATATTGTTCACAAGAGTTATTTAAATTTAGCTGTGGACCGCTGCGAACTGAAATGGCGCGATTGCTGATAAGTACATATTTTAGTAATTTGTTTGCCCGCGTCGTTATCTTACATATTATATTACGATAGATAGTTAAAAGATTTTGTTGCTCGCATAGTTGCGGTTTTATAAGTACAGGAAATAACTACAGGGAATTCGAATTCCTTAAAAAACGAAGAATATTCGAGATGCGCTAATAAGGTCGTCGAAACTGCGGACGTCCGAAACGGAGTTTTGCGGAGAAGGTGGTTGCCGTGCGTCGGCTACGGGAGAATTCCTGACACAGATCGCGATCGACGGCCATAGCTATTCGATACTTATTCGAGTGGTACCAGATACAATTTTACAATACGAATTGCTCCTTGGCGCGGATTTTTTTAGCAAAGTAAAGGTCAATTTTAAATAAGACATAATTTCCATTAAACCAATCTGCGAGGAGACCGTTGACGGTGAGACGCGTCCGGAAATATTTACAATCAATATGCAAAAAGTAAGCGCGATAGATGTGTCTCTCCCGGTCTCTCCCCGTCTCTCCCGGTCTCTCCCGGTCTCTCCCCGTCTCTCCCGGTCTCTCCTCGTCTCTTCCCGTCTCTCCCGGTCTCTCCCCGTCTCTCCTCGTCTCTCCCGTCTCTCCCGGTCTCTCCCGATCTCTCCAGGTCTCTACCCGTCTCTACCCGTCTCTACCCGTCTCTCCCGCTCTCTCCCATGTGTCTAATATACAAGATGTGAAACATAATCGTATTATAACGAACTTAGTTGAAAGTTACCAGCCGAATAAAATGCAGGAAATCGATATGAAAATAACAATTATATTAAAAGACGATAAGAACGACAATAAGAAATTATTAACGCGTAGATAGACTAATGGGAGAGGCAGGGTATAGTTCGTCAGTACGAATTTCTTCGAGTTCCGTTTGACTTATGTAACTCTCCGCAGTTTTCCAAAGATTCGTCAACAAAGTCTTTAAAAATCTAATGAAACAAAAGATCGTCTTAATCTATATAGATAACTTAATTGTTCTATAAAAAACGAGCGCGATGGCCTGAGAAACCTTGAAATTGTTTTAAAAGTTTCTTACAGTGAAGGTTACAATTTCTTATGTACGAAAAAAAACTTAGTGTCACGTATCGCGAAGTCGAGAAAAGCTTTCCAAGTGTGCATTTACTTTCGTGAGTGATTAGCGGAACGACGGTATCTGTTGACATAAGGCTACACCACGTCGAGCTGAATCAGGGCTGCTCAGGGCAAACTCGTCCGTCCTGAGGAGAGTCGGTTGGTTTGTTTTATATACGCTGAGTCGCTGTCTGCCAGCCACGTAGCAACATTTACATGCTACGGACGACCGTAAGTACACGGAGGAACGTGTAGCGTACACTTCCGCAGCATGTATGCTAATCGTTGAAATTTACTATCGTCGTTTATGAGATAGGGGCTCGGTAATTTAGGTACGAAGGCGTAAAAGTAATTAAAAATGTGTGGTATCGGTCTACCTTGATATTTCAGCTGTGATATTTTAGAATGTATGCTACGTAATGAATGTCGGATGATACGCTTGATAAGGTGAATTTCTTCTTTAATTAAAACTACCGTTAAAAGAGACTCTAATTTTAGGCTGTTATCATAATTGATCATAACATATTTAATAAATGTTTTCTACAAAAATGATAATTTATATTTAAGAAATCAGTATATACACACGTTTATTTTTATTGCAAATGACTGATTTCTTGCTCATCATCATTGATTTCATGCACATCATTTTATCGTTGCGAAGAAAATTTGCACAGAGACACCGCGAAATTTGAGAAGGAGGGTGAAAGATAGGGGTGAAACTGGCGAGATCGCGAATCTCTCGCGATGATGGCACTCAGACTTGCCGTGAAGAGTCAGCAGTCGTTATCGAGGCGCAAAAGAGGAAAGCAATACCTGTTGCATACGTCAGTGATTCCTCTTCTAGCACGAAAACTTTGAATATTGAGGAAAGCCTCGTTATACTTGGCGAAGCTATTTTTTTTACTCGAGAAAACCTGCTGGAAGATTTATTTTCCGAGTTATCTAAACTTTACGTTGTTATTTTAAATCTTGAATTGTAAATTATTTTAAAAATTATCCTATATTGCTATATTTTAAAATATTTCTAGCATTATCCCACATTTGTATCTTTACTTAAAAGATTTAAAGCCTTTATTTTTTGTTGTTGTATAGATAGATGTAAAGAGTAACTTGAATGATTAATAATATGATTTAACTAAATAACTAAAAAATTCTAAATAAATTCTAAATTGCTGGATATACAAAAATATAAAAACAGTGTTGCAGATAGTACGTCGATATATTATTTCAACAAATTATCGGAATAATATTCTAATAATTATCTATACTTCGATATTATATTTTTATTAATTTTATCCATGCCGTAATACTAGCGTGAGATGCAAATTGTAAATAAAAATAAAAATTCTCTAGCCCCGCATGTAATTTTAAATAAATGTATTTATTAGAAAATTCGATAGAAAAATATATGGAAAAATTTTATGCGTATGTATCTTGAAACATGGGTAGGGAAGGAGTGGAATAGGAGCTAAGAGCGGCGGGCGCCGTCGAAGCAACGGTTATCTCGGCAATTAATATGATTGAGGAGACATCTCTCACGTCTACGTAATATCTAGCAATGGCCCAAGTTCTGATTGCTTTCCCCGTTCCACCTACGCTTTGCCTTGCTATCTCCAGTGCCATAACCCTTGCGCGCTTCCTCGCTCCTTCCACGGTGTCCCGAGTTAACGAAGCTGAGTTACGACGCGGCGGATGCTCTAGTCACGAGGTCACGGCTTTTTAACCTAGTTTCTAGCGCCATCCATCCCGAAAGAATAACTTATTTTCATCGTCCTCCCGATTTTTAACAACTTTGGATATTATTACTGTCTAAAAGTTGTACAAGAAGTAGTTGATGTTATCGATATTGCTAGATAATGTATAATTTTTTATAAAAAAATTACCGTTTGATTGATGAAGATTATATTAACGTGACATGGTAATAAATTTAGCAGATTTAAGTTAACTGACATTAATAGATGGCCAGATTAGTTAATTTATTTTTATTGTTTAGTCAACTAGATTCTATTTGATTTTAATGAGCGTTTAGCAGATTGGTCCCTGGACTAGTAATAAGATATTAAAATATCTTATTAAGATACCTTTGGTTGTCTTCAAGTAAAAAGGTCAGGACGATATCACATGGATCTTATAAAAAGAGAACTTTGCTAGGAACCTTCAGGCAGAGATCGGTACTTAACAGAAACTTTTGGTGTAAATGTTCTCGAGATATAGAAACTGATCGCAAACAATGGTACATTTCGAGATATCACGCAGGATTTTGTTCAACAATTCTTCGGGGACCTTGCCGCTCGCTAAGTCGTGCAATCCAAAGGAACGATTTCCGCGTCGCTGATCTCGCGCAGAATTTCAAGAAGAGCAGGGCGGAATTTTCGTATGAAAGAGCTGTGTCGAAACGAAGACCGCGGGCCTTTCTCTCCCCGAAGAGAGAAGTTTTCTCTAAGACTTCAAGCAAGAACAAAAACCGTCTCTCTTCCAAGACGATTTGCTTTCTGCGGAAATAATGACATGTCGCGTCACGTTAAATCAAACGTTCGACAATCACGAAGTCCTAAAGCGCAAGAATTTCGATATGGCAGCAAAAACTTTGGAACTGACTACAAACTTGGAGTAATAGAAACATCAAAAGCATACCGAAAATTATCTCCGAGAAAGAGCTAAGTATCGCGCGTAGCCAGAATTGAACTCTCGTGCTAGCGAGGATACTTAAACGGGGGAAGTTCGAGCGGTTCAGGTCGACGGCGATGAGGGGTTTTGTATATTGCGCTCGCGAGAGAGGTACGAGAAAAGCCGGGGGGAGATCGAGACGACCGAGGGTAGGTGGAAAGGCGCGCGCGGGCATGGGAAAAGGGGATGGAGCGCGGGGGGAGGAGGAGGAGGGGATGGGAGAGGAGAACGACGACCATCACACTCAAAGCGGTACGTGACACACCGGCTATGGTTCTTATCTACCGGCCCCGTTTTCCGTCCCCGCGGTGCCACGGATTCCACGGGTTTCTCGTGATAATCCGAACATTCCGTCCTCCCTCCACGTTTGCGAGCCGACCTCTCCCGCCTCCCGTCTCTCTGCCTCCTCTGTGTCGCTTCCTGCGGCATCTCTTTCCTCCGCCGCCGTCGCCGCCGCCGCCGCCGCCGCCTCCTCTGTTCTCACCGCTCCTCTACGCGCACCACCACCCCCATCGCTACCTAGCAGCCAGCCTCCGGGCGTCGGCTTGTATACCTTATAACCGGTATGTGACGTTATAATCGCGGGCGTGTGCCCTCTCTCTCTCTCTCTCGCGCGCGCGCATACAAACGCATGGATGTCGAACGTGTGCGCGTGTATCATTCGCCGAGGGTTTCGTCGCGTCGTGTGCCGCACCGCGCCGTCTCCTCGACCGTAACGTTACGTTGTCGCGTGCGCGCGCGAGCGAAACCGCGCGTACAACACAACGTCTGCGGCGGAGGAACCGCGCCGCAGTTTGCGCGACTGCGTCACGGTCGGCTCGTAAACTCGGCAGCTCGAAATCAAACGGCTCACCCTCGTCGAGCACGTTGACTCGCGTACTCCTATAACGCCCGCGGGGGTCGACGATGCCACGTGCGTGATAAGTTCACTCGAGGGGTGGATGATACGTGCGGGTAGGAGGCCGCATTCCTCTCGATCGAAACCGATCGTCCTTGCCGCGAGAGTTTCTTATCCCGCGAACGAACCGCCTATCGTCATCGCCGTCGCCACGGCTGAACGACGGCGAGCAATATTTACAGGCGCAAAAATGGTCCACATACTGGACATCCCGTATTTTCAATTTCATAAAATATCTACAATTTTTATATAATTGGAAAGCTTAATTTTGTTAGAATGCGCGTAGGTTTATCGTCTACATAAAACAATATGTCTGTAATAAATTGTTTGTTAACCGGCGATTCTGGAAAATGTATAGTACCGATCTATCAAAAGTCCCACATCGTTACGCGGTGATGTTAACAATTCACAAACGGTTAGTGCATCCGCATCCTTTTGTCACCGAGCGCACAGCCATGTTTTACAACCGAGTGTGCCATTGCCGGGCGAAACCGCGACGGTATCCGTGCCGGGTAAAAAATTCAGATCCGACGTGCCGATTCTGCATCAATTATCAGGCGAGTTTTCGAAAATTTCAGGCCGGTGTCCCGTCGCGATTTTTACAAACAAGAAATTGCTTTTTCCGGATTCCACGGAAATTCCCTTGACGCCGATCGTTGGGACGCCCACGGCCTCAACTTGTCGCGAAATTTCAAGTTGCTTATCCAATGCGGCGCGACGTAGGGCAATTCGGAAACTCGCGTATCTTTCTCGAACGCCACGCGTCCTTGGTTGGATTTCCAAAGTTACCCTCGAGCAATTCATTAGTAATATTTCGGAATTAGAATAGTCCATGTATGAACAGAAAAAAAATGAAAAAAAAAATGTAATATAGCCAATAACATATGTGATTGCGGGCTGCCAACTACATAAAATACGCAATACAATAATATTTGCTATTAATGCAAGTCCAATGTTAATACTGCAATAACATGTATTATTGTATTGAGTATATCTGTAATTGGCAGCACGCAATAACATATCTTATTGAATATATTACTTTTTTTTTCAGTGTGTAATTCTAAAGACAAATATTTCTATGCTGAGAAAAATGTTAATATGACTAAAATTTTTGACTAAATCTTTTAACTTAATTTATTAATTATAAATTTCTTCAGTTCAAGTATTCATGCATTTAATTGAAATAAATAAAATACTTGAACTTTATTTCTAGTGTTTGCATATTTAATTGAAATACATAAATACTTGAAGAAATTTAATCAATCATGAAAAATTTAGTCAAATTAATTTTTTTGTATACATATGAATTTATACTTATAAATACATATTTTTCTTCAATTTTTTAACATATCTTAGTGGTTCTTTTAATTTCGAAATATCGTATCAAATATTTCGAGATAAATATGTGTAGGAAATTAAACGTTTAATGTCAGAATTTTATAATAAGAATACTGTAACAGTAAACATCAATTCAATTTTATGCAGTGCATTATTTATGTAACAGATAGGGAGAAAATTGTACTTTTAATGCGTTGAAATTGTTTTAGATAACTGTTTCTCTCGAGATCGGTTTCAAATAAAGAATTACCTTTCTTCTAAGAAAAAAAAACTTTGATAAGAAATATAGAGAATTGTGTAAACAACTTTTGCTCGAAAAATGTCTTTGTTTTAAACTGTTATATTTATATTCGAAACTTGTTCACTATACATTTATTTGTATTATGCATTTATATTTAGAATCTACTTAATGATTCTCAACGATATCGATCCTTGTATTATCGATAAGATCACTTAGAAATATTTTTGTCGATTCAAAGACGGTCCTCTGTTTGCCGCATTAAGGCGAAATGGCCGATAAATTCTGCTCGGTTTTCTACGTCGTCCAAAGGAGAGAGAACGATCGCGTTCGAAAGAAGAATCGATTGTATACGAGAATGGGAGCGAATGTGGGTCGGAACTATGCATATCTCCTTCGCGACCGCAACATTTCTTAGATCGTTCAATTCTGCTGCCCGACAGGGAACGAGAGCGAGAGAGAGAGAGAGAGAGAGAGAGAGAGAGAGAAACGAAGAAAGAGAAGAGAGAGAAAGGGTTGGAACGTAATGTGGTTTGTCGGACTTGCTAGGGTGCCCTCGTAAGGACGCACGCGAATCGTTTCGGGGCGACGAACGCAAAGATCGAGTGGCGCAAAGTCGTTGCCGTTAAAGATGCCGAGGATAACGACGGACTCTTAACGACAGGGCAGGCCGCGTGACCAAAACTCCATCAGTTATAATTAATGAATTAACAAAAGGTCACTATAGTTGCAATAATGACTTATTTTTAAAGAGATATCTAAGAATCACCAACAAATTCTTAAAAAAGAAAGATGTAATATTTAAAATAGAAGAAATGCTTTCCGACAAAACCTATGTTACACATAATAAAGATCCTACAAAAAAACTAACAAACGATTTACGCTCGTTGTTAGTATAACACCGAGCTATACTATAACACCGTTAACCAGGTGGAAACAAAAAGAATACATAAAAAATAGAACTTTGGTAACACGACCGCCAAAACAAAAGTCAACAAGTAAGAAAATACATTCTTTCTTTGCCAATCTTTTTACCTGGTTCTCCATTCAGGCACTGTTTTTAGCACTATGCCGATACAAAAGAAATACGGGTGTTGCACTGGTTAAAATACAAAAAAAATTATTGCTGATTAACGTACTTTGTCTCTCGGGGCGAGCGTTTCTCTCTGCCTCTCGCCACCATCACGTTCCTTCTGAAAACTAAAATTACTCGCCTAGTCAAAAACAGAAATGAGAGGCATATTTTATCCTACATATACATATATGTAAAACCATATTAATTTTAATTGACAATCATTTTGTGATTAGCAACCCAGAGTTAATATTTCTTATAAGCCGATTATTGTAAATATCGCAAGTTGATTTATTATTGACGTCAACCATGTGAACTAAAGCTGAATATATACGAGAGCACATTTGCTATGATGTGCCTGTCTATGCAACGCAAAATGTGAAATATCGCGCATAAGTGAAGCCATTCGATGTCGAAAAAATTCGAGCAGACCCCATCTCATAGAATCAATTGCGAAACACGCTGCAAAGCGTGAGATGGTCGACGAAATGATCTGGCCTGATAATCCTGGATAGTTAACGCGGGCGCGGACAACGCGAACTTTCGCAACTGCGTGACCTCTCCATCGCGCATCGGCGAAAGCACCGCTGAACAAATATGGAGTGACCGCCGTTACCGGCGGATGGAGGCGCGGTTTTAACACGGCTCGTGCATTTCCCTAATGATTTACAAGCATTATTGGGTATTAATTTCAATCTACGCGAGAGCGAGGGATAGAATGGCGCGTGACGCTGCCCCTGCACGCGAACAGAGAGCGAAAGAGGACAACGAGGAGAGAGGAGAGATCCCGGGGGGGAGGAGGGACGACGGTGGGGATCCACCGGGGGAGGACAGGTCGACGCCGCACGTCGCGGGCTACAAATCAACCGTTCTGAACAAATTATGAATGATATATTCGTTGCGCCCGCTTGATATATGCATATCTCCCGTCGGTGCCTCCAAGCCGCAGTCGCGGCACTGCAGCTTCGGAAAATCCGACCGTACTTTGCATACAAACGCGAGCGCGCCCGGCCGCGCGCGCATTAAAAAACCATAACCCGCCGAATAAGCGCCTTCTCGACGCGACGTGTCCGATTCGATGCGTTTCATTCGTGAAAATCAGCGTCGCGCGATCGCAGACGCGCGCATCGACCGCTCGGACGTTTAGCTCTTCGATTCGCGGTTTCGTAGCACCTCGTAGCCGCGTTATTTTTTCATCGCTCGCTTTCGCATGTTCGTCGCGTATTGTTTCAACGAAGAAGAGTACCGCGAACTGAAAAGTGCGTTTGATTTACTACGCTTCAGCATCCCACTGCGCGTGCACGGGGAAAAAAAATGTTTTTCGCGCAACATGCACGGGAGAGGGAGAGCAAGAGGAAACAGATTTTTTTTTTTTTCCGAGACCCGTCGATATGTCATATTAATGTGAAATAATTTTTTCGAATTTCGCAATATTTATAGAGAGCCTGAAATCTTATTTATATACCATAAACAAACTGTACTTTTTACCAAATATATTTTTTGCGAGCAGAACCAATCGATTTATGGTTTGCACGCGCTTACCTGCTTTTGTAATATCACTTTTCACCTTATTAAAAATTGTGATTTTAATATCCTTTACAGAGATAATGTAATATTTATTATTGTTAATATTTTACTTATATTTGAAGTTTTATTTAAATTATGCAATATAAATTTTAATTGTCTATATTTCACATGATACTCTTTGTAATAACACTCCGTCTCTAATTTTAAAAATATACGAGATTTAACTTCTGGAAAACAGAGTAAAAATATTTTGAGATATATAAGGTACAAAGTGTTTTTCAGCACATTTAAACAAATTATCCCAAGTTTCGATTTTTGAAATCATCTCTCCATCTTAATTTTTTTTTCATCTCTTAGATTAATATGTCAATTTCAGATACGAGTATTATTCATAATTGCCTCTCAAATATGAGAAAAAAAGGTGGAGGGAGGGAGAGGGAGAGAGAGAGAGAGAGAGAGAGAGAGAGAGAGAGAGAGAAATTTATAATCCCTTTTAAATGCCTCGCTGGAGGCGGGCTTTCAAGAATTATGTTAAGTGCTTTGACGCATTGTCCCCGTTGGTACAGAATTACTAGGCTTTTATACGCGTACGGCTTTATAACGCGACCGTTACAGCATTAAAATGTTTATTTACGCTAGCGTAGCTTACATAGCCCCGTTAATGGGTTTGCGCATTTCCAAATCACATCGCCATATCCGCGGCACCGATGTGTTTTTCTGTATTCGGAAACATTACGAGACCGACAAAGTGGAAATGTTCGGGGTAGCGCCGCCGGCGGCGTATACCGCGCCGAATTTGTACATAACGCGCGCAATAACTTGCCGCTATAAAAGCCATCGACAAATCAAATTTTGACGTGATTCACTGGCCGGCATAAATTCCAGGATCCAGCCAGAAGAGACGGCGGTGACACGGACATGTGTTCGTCCTCTCGTTCTCTCTTTCTCGCCCTCTTTCACTCTCTCTCTTTTTCGGTTTATCTCCCTCCACCCCCCCCCCCTCTCTGTCTCTCTTTCTCTGTCGCACCCCATTTCCCTCTCTTCCTCTTTTCTCCCTCGCACTCGTGACGCGCGGCTATTTATCGTTTTATACACCCGACGGGCAAGTTTTGCTGCCATTGCACGCGCGCACCGTCCGCGATTATCTCGTCCGCGCGTCGATGCGGACTTTTTTCTTCGCTAATTAGGACGAATGCGGGCTCGCGTTTCCATCACAGTTGTTTATTTCTCTTTCGCTCTCGTTCTCTCTCTCTCTCTCTCTCTCTTTCTCGCTCGCTCTCTTTCTCTTTCTCTCTCTCTCTTTCTCCCCCCCTTTACTGTTTCCCTCTGCGCTTCTGATAATTAAAAACCAACGACTTCTGAAGGTAAGAAGCCCCTTAGCAATCGCCGTGCCTTCGTCTTGTCCCTTCGTCCGTTTCTTGTACTTGCACCCGCGGCAAAATTTGCAATTCGAGATACTATGCTTGAGAACTAAGAAGGAACCAGCCTTAAGTCGCGATGCGCGTACAAAGGCTCGCATTGGCTCTTTGAGTAAGGCTCATCCGAGAGAATAATGAACAGGCGGCAGAAATATTTTACCCGATGTGCGGGATAATCAAGGCATTTCTGCATTTCCCACAATTTCACAGGCCGGCACTATGACACAGATGTCATTTTCTGTGCGATAATTAAAAAAATTATGTACATCACCAGTCAATTACGTATTACAGATTATCTTTGTTACTATAAGATATAACTCAAATTGCATCAGGAATAATGCTGCATTTGTAAAAAATGCTCTTAAAATAGAAATAAAATTGTTGTAAAGTTATAAAGTTGAAATTGTAATTAGATTTCACTTTACGCCGAATAATTTAATGAATTTTGAAAATGAACGATTATTTAATCATACATCATACATCTCTAATGTACAAAATTGTTTAGATTTCAGAAACGGTTGACTTTTCGACTTGTACTATTTATAATAATAGTTACATATAATGATAATTATGTATTTCTGTGAGAACGGAATTGTACGCGGCTAAAGATAAACGTCACACGACTAAAACCTCGTCTATACCGTCCAGGAACATTTCCGAGGAGTCATAATAGCGGAAGTCTCGAATCCTGTCCCTCAGAAATCCCGAGCGTAGGTATCGAGGCGTACGGGCGACGGGCTTTATTCGGGATTTCCTGAAGTCTACGTGGGGGCGAAGGTGCAGGGCTCAGCCTTGCATGTGGAGAAACGCGAACGCGAGCTGGCGCGTGTACGTGCGCCCTTGTCCGCGTGTGTATGCGCGCGTGATAGTATCGGTGTTCCAGCGGCGCTTGGGAGTACCTAATCTCGCGCTTCCTAATGGTAAACCGGGGGTGCTTGCAGGGTTGCTTAGGCGCTTGGCGCGCTCTCTCAAACCGAGTATATTACACTTACTACTGCAGAAGTGATACCGAGCCAATGGGCAAATACAAGTAAATCAAGATTGCCAGTGATTTGTGGCGGCCAGAGTGCCCCGGTGAGTTCGGGCCGTGAGTTTCGTCGCTCCCTGATACCGGAAACGGCCGTTTCAACCACCAGATAAAGGTGCTTTTACTGGGAGCGTCGATGACTACGACTACGACTACGACAGTGACGATGACGATGGTAACGAAATAATGATAACCTCGCTGGTATTTACCGTGTCAGTTGAGCATATCAGACTTTTGAATACAAATGGTGGTAGAGAGCAAATATATACGGGAAAAATATATGGCAATTACTTGTTTTATAAAATTACAAATTATGTGGACACTAACTTTTGAACATTTTTCATCAAATAACATGACAATAAAAACATAATGTTAATGATTTTCAAGTTAAGTATTATTTTACTTTGTATTATTTGTATATGTATATTTAATATTTTCTGGAGTTTAATGAGAGATCAACTTCAATGTAACCAATTGTATATTGTACGAATAAATATTTCCTGATCTTAAATATTTCATAAATGACAAAGGAAAGAAATACTTTAAAATTCCAATAAAATTAAAGTATAACAATTAACTATTACACTCAACTAATATCCGATATTTTTTGGATAAACATTTTTAGACTTAATTAAAGATTAATTCACATACATAAATATTACTGCGGTATCTTTTTTAAGCTTAAATGTTTTTCGAAATAGATGATCTAGCTGAGCTATTCCCTGATGAATAAGAAGAAGGTTCATCTAAGAACGATTTATCCGACAGCATCCGATGCGCCCTTTCTTTCATCTGGATGCAAGTCTAAAAGTTCGACGAGGAGACGCGCGTACGTGCAACAGGTGGCCCATAAAGCGTGCACGTCCGTTTATCAAGGACGAACGAGTGCATTCGTATTGACTGATGGGTGTTAAGGTCCATTGTAACGGTGATGTGATCTGTACGTATCAGCCCTAAACTTGAGCGACAGGAGTGGAAATTACTCGTGCTGTTTCTCACATGATGAAATCTCATGAAATCGATTGACTTGTAACGGCACGCACTTGTACATATGTTACTCGTATTCTAAATTCTAGTAAAAATGCACAATATTTTAAACTATCTTAAAAATCATTACGTTTGATATTAAATCATTTCACGATTTATGAAATCGCATCTGCGTTAAAATTCTGACGCGTAAAATATGGAGTTTTAATAATTACAGCTTGCATTTGATTACCTAATTTAACTAATAAAAATAGGTGCGGAGCAATGTCGTGTGTGAAATACGTAAAATTTGAATATCGTGAAGTGCATCGCATTTTTAAATAATTTTTATATGCCCTCGGCAAAGATGATCAAAACGATATGCTGCAGAAGGAAAAAAGGGATACCCGGAAGCAAAAACGACCAAAAACTTTAATTTATGTTACTTGTAATTATATATATCAAGGACAAATTGATGCAATAAGATTTAGGTGTGATATTAGATAAAGACTGACGTTAAAATAAATAGAATAGCAATGCAAAGGTACAGATAAATAAAAGGATGTGGATAAGTTAAATATTGTAAACCAAATCCCCTTCTTGGCTGTATAACTAAAGTAAATAAAAAAATATCTATATGTATATACAAAGGCAAGTCAATAATTTGTTACATTATTAACAATTGTATAGATATTATTTTTATCAAATTAACAGATGTAAAAAATATTAAATATAACTAGATAGTTAATACTCAAGATTAATTAGTATTCATATAGAATTTTTATCTGACAAAACTATAGACTTCTTTGCAAAATCGTAAAAATAATCTTGCACACGAATAGCACGAGATATTACGAAAGAAGTGTCGCCAAAAAGAGCTATTGTCGTCGAAATACCTCGTGGCAATAAAGCTGCGAAGATCGCAGATCGGACGGTTGCGCGCGACTGGCCGCCGCGTCGGGAGGAAGGAAAACTTTTATTAGCGAAGTGTCTCATTAGGTGGATTTCATACCGGTGTTTGGGGGAAAGGTAGATGCGCCTTAAGGAGAGAAGGCGGAGGGAAAGAGGGGGGGAGAGAGACGCGGAATCTGAGGAGGATACACCTCGGCGAATTCGCAGACATGGTGGGCCCACCGAGGCTCTGCATCACGGCCCCTCGCGGCTTGCCCCACGACGATAGTAAAAACTTTTACAGTCCTTATAATTATGGGTAATTCGCGGTAATTAACGAGGCTGGACGGAGTCACGCCGGCAATTTTCTGAGTAATATTTCTGCGACGATAATATCGCGCTTCCCTACGCCACACCGACGCGGTTGCCCTGGCGCCCCTCACATCGCTCCCCGCCGTGAATATCAGGATTAAGAGTCCTGCCGTTACGTTCTTCAGGGATTTCCCGATCGAAGAGGACGTCGCTTGGAAGTTTCCCCTCTGTGTCGATGAAAATTGCGGACGGCGACGCGCGCTAAATTTCCAGGGCGAAAGTTACCTTTCTGGCGATTTCGATTCGAATTTTCGGTATTCCTTGTCATCGAGATTGTAAAAAAATGTCAAAGAATAAAATAATAATTTAATATAAATGTTTAGTAGACATATTACCATACATACATCATACGCAAGTAACAACTGCACTGTTAAATTGTAAAGAGACAAGTTTAAACCAATTACTCGGATTAAATAATATTTAGTTATTTTTAACTATCATGTGTATTAAAATTTATTATTTTAACATAAAACATGTAGTTTAAAAAAACGACTATATTTATTTAACCAATTTCTGTAGTCAAATACCGAAAAGAACCCTGAAATATATTTAAAATCTTCGAGTTCAAAAGATTTTTTAACAAGAAAAAATAATTATTCAAAAATAATTATTTTTCGACTATTTACTAGTCCGTTAATAAAACTTACTTATCAATCATTAAATAATAATAAATATGTTGGACTACGCTAAAAACATTTTATTAAATTCGAACAGTTATTCCGAAAACAAAGTATAAGATTTAAAACATAAACTTTCTTAAAATCAGAAATAAGATAAAGATCGATTAAGTCGCATTATAAAGTTTTCTTATGTAAAAAAGGGGGGGGACTAATTAAAAAAAAAATTGCAGCTGTACCTCTATTAACACCTCAATTGGGGCGCCCAATGAAAGTCATTTAATGATTGCAGTGATCGAAGTAATAGACGAAAGACTTGAAATTCTTCGTAGTAAAATAAGCTCAGAAAAATTAATGTTTGTTACCCAAAATTGCGAGCGGAAGGCAAAATTGACACTTCTTATGTTATTAACAAAGTCTCCTAAACGAGCCAATAAATATAGAAAAGCATTCTCACTCTTTGACAAAACACATAGCTACAAAACAATTAACTTGAGAAGGACCAAATCGCATAGTCGAAACGTCGGAATAATAAAGAAACTTAGCCAGTTAGTCGACTACATAATTGCTTTCCTTTGAAACCAATTAACGCCTTTAAAAGCATTGTCCATGTTTGTTGAAGCTGGACTTTCTCGCAAACAGTAAGAGATAATCAAAAATTGTAATAAGAAGCTTTACCTGTGTTATTATATCATACAAAAGAAAAAAAAGAGAAATTATCCTATACAAAAATCTTATCAAGTGACAGCTTCTGTGCTGAAATTAATCTACAAAACTTATTAGACCATATAGTCACACGTCTTTTAATATATTTAAGAAGTTATCCAGACATTAAACAAAGACGAGAAAAAGTTTAACTTTGATTTGCAAATGGAAATGTGATGTATCGCAGCAAATACAATACAAAGATGTGAAAATAAAGCTCATTCTGATGCATTTGCAATATTTTCCAAAGTTCGTTTGTCCCGTTACAATTGACTTATTTTTTTTTATCTTTAGTATCTCTTACAATCTGTCCATCATAGGACATACATTTACTAATTAGTATGATCGTTAGGGGCCTGAAGAATTTTGTTCACTAACAAAATTCAGTTAACTTTCGATATTAAATGTCAGTCAACAGACTTATATATAATAAAAAAAATTATTTGGCAGAATCCAACACCTTCACCACGATATTGTCGACCAATCCGAATTCGATTTGTTAAAAAAACTGCTTACAAAGGAAGAAATCAGTTATATACACAGAATAAAATAAAGTCATTAAAAGCCAGATGAAAGTTCTGGCTCTTTGAGCCATCTTGAAATTAAAAGGCTGATGAGCCTGAGAACTTTAAAGAGTTGTTAGCTCATGTATCCGTATGAAATTTAATGAATTCAAAAAATACAACTGTAAAATTTCTCTATCTCAAATTCTTAAAATAATTTTTTTTTAAAAAAGAAAGTGATTCCATTGACAAATTCTCCCAATGTGATATAGTTTACAAAATAAATTGCAATGATTGTGAAAGCTCTTATGTTGGCCAAACAAAGAGGAAATTAATGAATAAAAAAACACGAACAAAATGTAAAAAAATATATATATTCTCAAGTGTTCTCGTGAGTCATTGTATGGAAGAGGATCACAATATAAATTGGAACAAAGTTCAGGTGTTAATTGAACCTTATTATTAGAAAAAATTAACATCCAGAATGATTTACATAAAAAAAAACAAAAGAAGGAACTGAATAAACACGATACCTCTTTCTGATGCATATCTTTCCATCTTAGATCGTCTCCCCACTCCTTAAAACTGATTTATCTCCTGTCAATCCAATCAGCAAAAGTTATTTCATCCCCACACAGTTTCACAGCTCACAAAGATCAAGTACTTCGATATTCTCGACATTCACTTAACCACGCATGTTAAAAGATTGTGTATCACTTAATCGTAGAGTTACATATATAAACTTTTTAGTTTCTCAGGTAATAACTGCACATAGAATTTAATAGTAGGACATCTGTATATATATCTTTTATCACTTAAAATTGTCTAAAATTTAAACTTCAACTACAGAATATTTTTATGACTGGTTGAATTAACTGTCTTGGTGTTCGACTATTATCTGAAGACAAAAAGTTTCTGTAAGTTTTAATTTCTAATTTGTAATGTTCAGTTACACGTTAATTTATTTATAGCATTCTCGATGTCAACTTTATCTGTACATACGTCTTGCAACACAATCTTTTTGTCTTATTCAGTAAAAGAGATCTGAAACAAAACTCATTGACATTGAACACAAGAGGCCGACATAGTGACTGAAAAGAATTTAAATGTTCAAAATGATTTCTTACCTACACATTTAAGCTTTTATGTAAACAACAATAGCTTAAATCGATATGGAAAAAATCCGTCCATAATGAATTATAACAAGCGAACTAAAAAAGAAGTTGTTCTCGTAATTTTTAATACATTGGAAATGACCACATTCATGGTCTGTATGTTAGATGTGTGATTGTCTTTGCTTATATTATTCATTAAAACTGTTAGCGCACACAACATCTTACGAGGTTTACGAGCCCTGTTTTTTTTCTCTAAGTTATTTTTATATTATTCGCATGTTCTATTTATCTCCTTCATTTTATATATTTCATGAAAAAAAGAGATGGAATTATAACTTCACTAACATTATGAATCGAATGTGCTCAACATCAAAATATCGATGATATAATATATATTACGTTGAAGGATGAGTTTTGAAACGACGATAATAAATAGATTACAGACCATGCGCCCATAGTCGTAAATGCAATTATCACCAAATTGCCTGTATAACTGAGTTACATCACTTTATCCTGTATGGCTTTAAATAATATCTCAAAATTTTCTCTGGCGCACACATACAGACATTATAGAATTATTTTTAAATTGTTTTAAAATTATTTTGGTTACACACAGACATTCAATTTTAAATACAACTCGTGGCAAGCATTGAAATTGGCATAATTTTAATAAAATTAAATAATTTTAATGAATTTAAGCTAAAATATACACAACGAAAAAATAACTTTTTGTCCGTGATATTAGAATCGTGACAAAGCCAACACATAACACGTATTTCTCTGTATCTGTTTCAAAAATGCAATTTATCAAAATTTAGTGAAATCATAAGATGAGGGATATTGAAAGGACAGATCAGTGAGATTAGTTTTCAGTTCCTGCAAGCTAAGTTGTGTATGCTTATAGTGGGAGTATGATCTATAAGACAAAGGCAGAGTAAACACAAAAGCAGATACAAACGCGAGCCTCGCGGCGTCAGTCTTTGGTGCCTGACATCTCGTCTACAAAGGCTAGGGACGTCAATTAATTAGTTGAGTAGCTTCAACTCCTGTTTCAAACCGGAGGGAATAAGAAAATTCGGGCTTCACAAACTCTCTCTTCTTCCTCCCTCTCTCTCTTCTCTTTCTCTAGTTTCGACTTATCAACGAGATTTCTGACGAAGTGTAAATATCTATTCTTATTTATTCTATGTTAACTTTTTCCGCGCCGAATCTATTTTACATGATTTGTATCATATAATATAATAATAAACGTGTATGTTTTGTGTGTTGTTTATTTTGTTATATTTTTGTTAAAGTTTTATTGAATAAATATTTATTGAAATATTTTTACCTTATTCTATATTGCAATTTAGATTTTTTTCTATAATAATATTTTTGGGAATTTTGAAATAATTATGCAATTTGTTTTTTCACAAATATAACAGTCATGTCTCGCACGGAAGGCAATACCACGACACTGAAGAAACGTGTTAATACGATTGCTATACGATTACCACCAAAGAAATCTAAAATAAAAAAAATTGCAAGCTTACAAACTAACACTTTTACTTTAATTTAAAAAAAAAAAAAAAAAAAAAAAAAACACACACACATTTTGTGAAAATAAAATAAAATTGTGTTACACAGCGAATGCGTATAAATTTCAGAGGGCATACTATTTTTATCGTAACATCAAATTACAAATCGCAGTATCGTGGCATGCCGGTAGAATAGAGAAGCAAGTGAAAGGAGGATAAAAGTAGAGGAGTCAAAGACGGGGATGGATCAAGTGCGCTTCGAGAATTGCGGGAACGACAGATACGGTTATCGTCCTGCAATACAATCAGCGAAGTTTCCACGGATGGCAAGCAATAAAGCTTTATGTATATTACAAGGTCCATGCAACGATACTGCTCGTACGTGAGCCTTTCATCAAAGCGTTTCTCTTCGCTCGATCTTTTTTTAGACAAGGAGAAAGAACTTTGCCGAGCAAAATGGATTGAATAAAGCTACAACGTATGTTTCTCTCCTGTGTATGGGAACTCCAAAAAACTCTCCAATACATTCTCGCATATCGACGCGAATAAACTATTCACCGGTATTGATGGACGCTAGAGACGGCAACTCAATTTTTAATGTAAATGTCCTATTTTAGGCATATGGAACACATTATTTGTATTTTATACTCAGTCCCACGGTTAGAAATATCTGGACCTCGTTATAGTTTCGTTGCGGAAAGTATTCTGCGTAAATGCGGCGTTCAAAATCGCATGGCCAATTGAAATCACGAGGGAATACAGATTTGCTATTTATACGGTCCGTCAACAGCGTGTCCGATTTGACGATTCTGCCGTGGCGGGTAAAAAAAAAAGGCCGGCCGACACGCTGGCTCGCGTTAAAAATGCAAATTCGCCGGCGTAAACGAGGCACGCTAATTTTACAAAAAGCTCATCCCCACCGCTCGGCCTGAAGGCTGCCGACAGAATAACTCATACGGCCAGTAGCGGCACCAGCAGGACAGTCACTGTTGGCGAGTGTCTGTGGCGAAATGAACGTTTTAATTCCCCTCCATAAAAGCCAACGACAAATCAAACGACTTTGACATGATTAACTGGCGGGCATAAATATCGGTATCAATGCACGTGCACGTGCAATGACGCGTCGCGCCATGTCCGCGATTGTCTCTCTCTTCCTCTCTCTCTCTCTCTCTCTCTCTCTCTCTCTCTCCCCGGCGCGTCCCCGTTCCCGCCCTCCTGCACAACCCTTCTCGCCCTCTTGCCGCCCTCGCATTTGCCCTTTCCCTCTGGCTCGATGCGCTGCGACGCATTTTCTCCTTTTCGTGCCTCGTCGAGCAAAAAACAACACCGCACACCGGCGCGCCGCGCGCAGATGCCTGGATATTAAATATACAATGAATTAGCGTGCACGCTGCCTGCCATTAAGAGGAAAAGAGAAAGAAGAAAAAAAAATACAAGAAGTGGAAGAGGAGGAGAATGTATGCACGCGGCCAGAGTGCGCGAGATCCAATGCAAGGGCGATTGTATGCAAATGAGGGCCGTGAGTTCGATCAGGGCCCGACGTTTCCACTTCGAGAAGGGGTACGTACTACCGTACCATTTGGCTATATTTCCCCGCCTCGTGCTTTTTTATGCGCCTGGTTATTCCAGCCACGCCGTGCAAATGCGAGAAGAGAATGCAGTTCGTGTGACAGAGGTAATAGGTTGCGAGTAACACAGTTAATTGGCGCCTCGCGAAAAAATACGCGTTCCTTTAACGTCTTCCGTATTTTTGTCACGCGATATCTCGTGGTATTGATTGCGAATATATCAACCCTGTGAATGAACTAAATTGTAAAACCAATTATTATTAATAAATTTGGCACATAAATATGAATAGCAAACTTGTATTTCTCGAAATCCGAAAAATATCCATTGATTCTTTCGTTAAAACTTTCTTATTAGATTTATTATTATGGTCCCCTTATGATATTAATTAATACGGTTCTTTATTTAATTCAACAATTATTTTTTGTACAGTTCGATAGTTAATTTAGAAATTTTTAAGAAAAGTTCCCTCCAGCCATTCGTCAGAAAACAATCATTGTTCTTCTAAAATTTATGATATAAAGGACTTTTTTAATATTCTACAGAACTTGTGCTTCAATTAGTCTAAACATTCAATTAAAGTTGATACTGAAGAACGATCATCACATATATATGTATGTATGCAAAACAATTATTAAGTAGCTTTTCGTCAATAAATACAAAAGCAGCGTATACTAGCTGAAAATTTTACAATTCAAATTGTCAATTAATGTTTACTGCATATGATGCTTCTTTATTTTCGCGCACTTGGAGGAGCATCAGCTGCATCGTCGCGACATCTTGGTACATGGTTCAGAAACCGTGTAACACAAGGATACGATCGATAGTATCACTTGCTAAATGTAATATGAGATTAAATTTAATTATTAATGTTCGACAGATATGATTAGAAAATATTATTGATTTTCCTGCATTCATGAAAACTGTGACCTGACCTGATTCAAAATAGACAGAATTAAAAAATAAATGTAAGAACGAAATGTTTTGCACACAAACACTAGAGTTTTCGTTTGTTTTACTTTGTAAACGAGAAAAAAGAAAAACGCGTAAGATATGTCTCCCTTTTATAACTGCGTATCTAGTTAATTGCGCATTCTTAAACGTCATGTAAGGGTCGGAAATTTAAGAGGATCCTTGGGAAGTTTAAAAAGTTTCCGGTGGGTGTACGTAAGAAACTAGGTTACTGCAACAGGTGGGTACTAAAGTAAATATACGCACATTACGTCCACTTCTTAGGAATGCATCTTTATGCAAGTTGATCCTTTTGATGATTAATAATTAATTTGTAACGCGTAATGCTTCAACGAACAATATATTGTAAGAAATGACTGTACCAACTGGAACAATCGCAAATTAATTTTCAAAAATTACAAAATCTGGATACATATTTTTCTAAACACATTTTTTGGTACGTAATGAATTTCTTTAATTTTATTTTTTAATAAAACTTTAGCAATTTATTAAATATCTGTATTTATTTTTTTAAACTAAGGAATCAAGCATCAATTTTTTTGTTATAACATTTTATTATAACAAGCCTCAATAATTTCTTGACAATTAAAATTATATATATATATATATATATATATATATATATATATATATATATATATGAAAGTATATAAAAGAGAAACTTTTGAAAAATTAAGTTTCACAAATAATAAATGTTTTTATTTAATTTCAAATATGAAATTTGTTATTTAAATAATTGTAACTTAAATCTAAATCATTAAAAGATTTACAAGTTGATTAAATTTATGTATTTGGAAAAAAAATAGAATCCCCGTTCGAACTTCAGCGAGAAACAATCGCCGAATCGATAAATGGAGGGAAGCGCAATAACTCTGGAACATTTTGCGATTTATATCACACTGCATAAATTATATAAATGTGCGATATATCACTGATTAGATCAGACCCATCATGCATAAAGAGTCAGGAGTCGTCTTTCGCGCGGAAAGTTGTTTAATAGAAAGGCACTATCGCGATGGAATAAGGACGATTATGCAAAACTTTGGGATCCGTTCAACGAGCGTAATTCGAAGACATAAATTAACCAGGCGAGGCATTATCAACTTGTATTGTTACAATTTATGACTGCTAATTAAAGGGTTTAGGGGGAGAATCGCCGTTTTGATTTGCACGCTTCTGCCACCCTATGGAGCGGGCGAACTTTAAACGACAAACGGGTCTCATTAAGATATGAAGCGGACCGAAGCACGGCTTCCACGATTCGTCTCGTACTCGCGTCATGCGCGCACACGAACACGTACACACACGAAAACAGAACACGTGCACGCAGTCATAGAGAGGAAGGAGAAGAGATCAATCATTAATCATTTCAAATCGGTCGTTAGACCTCGCTTCGTTGCAACCACGTGTACCTACCGTCATCGCAGAATATCAGTCGTAAATTAATGAAAGAATGATTGGCAAAAACGACGAGATTAGTTCGCTCAGGGATTAAACGGACGACGGGGAGGAAAGGATTTCGAATTAACCGGACGACTTTTTAACGCACGCTTGTATATGCGAACGCCGATCGATGTGAAATATACGCGCAGCCGAGAGATGCCGGGATATAAATACAAGACGGCGATAAAGTACCGGGGAACAATTGATTGTTATTCTTCGCGGGCGGCAAATACGTCAGGTGGGAAAATGAGCGTGGTCGCGAGCTAATCAAGAGCCGCGCGTATCGAATTTGTCGGAACGCGAAGGCGTCGAAACGGCTTGAAGCGCGGTCGCCATGCCGATCGTTCATCACGCATTCGTTGCGTATTGTATCGCGCGACAATCACGCATATAATTCACTCGCGCTGGACGCGAAATTACGCCGCGACAACGCGTTTGTTCGACCGATAGCCTATCCAAGGCATTGACGGCTACGAGACGTTGATACACTTGATTTAAGCCAGCCCCGGATGACACGGCCATTCATCAAATGTTCCACCGGTGCAAATGACTCGCATTTAATCTCTCGCAGCCAACACAAAACGAGATAACTTTCCTGTCCTTTTTTTTTTTAATTTCACGCTTATTTGACGGAGAATTGTTAGAAATAATCTTGACATAATAATTTAATACAATATGCTATTTTTTATATAAATATTATTACGATTAACGTAGAGCAGGTATGCAATAGCAACAGAATTTTATGTCAAAAACTTCAAATAGAGCAAAAATTTTTTACGTGAAGTTACGTGTCACAAGAGATTTGGCTTTTTCTAAACAACGCATTTATTTATCAAACGTGTATGCGAAACAAATATAAATGTATGATATTTATTTAGCAAATTTTGCTTTTGTGTCATATCCAATTGTGGAATTATCACATTGATATGAATTATTACATTGTCATACGCGTCATATGATCTATACGATGCATTACCTATCTCGACTTGACAAGTATTGGGCGAGTGGTCGCATTTAGATATGCACTGTAAGCTGCTAATGCACCAGATAAACATTCAACAAATGTTTAGAGACGGTTTGCCGAATATTGCAACGCGAATCAAATAATTTGCATTCGATAAATGCGAGTGTCCTGATGCTGATGTATTGTTACATACAGTTATCAATACTGATCAATATTTGGCAATTGAACGCGTCGTTTGGATGTAATAAATATGTTATGAAGATATTCGGCGTGCAAATTCATAAATAAAGGCCCAAATGGACATAACGTATATAAATATTTTAAGACATTTAATAATTAATACTATATTGACATATACGTTAACTCTTACAATATGAAATTTCTAAGCACTTATCTATTGCACTTAATGGAAAATTCACTGTATTTGTTGTTTCTTTCACCTATAACGGTTTTTAAAATGTTCAGAAAGGTTGTTTGCATTACAATAAATGGTGTAGCAAAAGAATAAACACAAAGCAAAGTAACGTCGAGTGAATAGCGTGCAAATGTTGCAATTCCGATGAATTCGTGAAACGCTACTTCGATTCAGCAACGTTTCAACGATTGCCTTAATTAAAGTCAAATTATGCAGGGAAACGTACCTACTAACGAACAGTGTCGACACGAATGCGCATTCGAAGGAACCGGATCCGGCATTTCAGTGATCAGAAAAATGCTTATTACAAACCGTCATCATAAACGTATAATCCTCTTTTAATTTTTTTTGTGAATATAATGATTTCAATCAACATGCAACAAGCATCAAAATCTTTTTTGTATTAAAAATGATTGTAATTATACAAAATAATATTCTTAATTAATTACACGCTTGAAATATTTTATACACATTACACAATAATTCGATTACTGCTGAGTACTAAAAAAAAAATCATAGCCATGAAGTTGTTATTTCTTTGACAGTAGATTCGTCTTCATCACTAAAAGTGATCAGTCTTCTTAGCTTAGCCTCGTTAATTAGAGACAGTCGGTACAGTCACGACAATTTTCGTGTCGATAAATCTATCGGGGCCGTGAGTATTTCCGACTTCGACCGGGAAGAAAAGAAGAATCACTAGCTGCCGTGAATCAAAACGACAGCTACAAAAGGCCAAGACAAAGTGCCTTCTCGCCGTGAGAGAACCAAATTCGCGTGCGAATCGCGCGGATGTTCCCGTCGACGTCTCCGATGAGAAAGCAGGGCAGAGAAGGGGAGTGGGTTGAGTAGACAAGAGAAAGAGAGAGAAAGAGAGAAATAGAGAATACGAGTGAGATAAAGAGAATCGCGAAAGAGATCCGCGGCAGGGAGAGGGGCGAGAGGCGAGAGAGCGAAATGGCTCTCGACTGCCGCTACCAGACAAAGAAGCCCGTCAAGCACGATGATGGACGCCTTCATGAACGACCCTACGGAGCCCCGTACATCACTTTTATTACCGCCGTCCTCATTTTCATATTTCATATTTACATTTCTAGACCGCCGTAAATCAGCGAATTTATGGGTAATTAGGCCTTTGTGCCGTGTGGAAGCCCACACCGAATCCGCTGAGGGCTCGGGGCTTATCGAACGATACGGAGAGCCGCCACCGGCGGCTTATATCGCGTGGGGAGAGCGGGCTTTTTCCTTTCGCACCCCCTCGGCATCGCCGACAGCATCGGCTTGCCTCGGATCGTTTCTTACCACCGTGGAGAAACGAACGAAAATGACTTTTCCCGACGAGTTTCCGCATGGGGCACTCGCCCTCGTACTCTTCCTGCCTTTCCAAAGAGATTTCCGAAGTTTGCGCAGGGAAGGAGGGAGGGGGGGGCAGGTTAGGATCCCAAAGTTTCCGCGAGTAATAAAAATCTAGGGCAGATTGGAAGGATTGTTCAATTTTATTTATCGCAATGTCCGCCGTGGAATGTATGTGTTAAAACTTTTACATTCTCTTCGTTAAGGCGTTTTCGTATCGCGGTTGGCGCGACGTCGCGTGATGTATCTTGAGGAACCACTCGCGGCGAATTGATCGTGTGTATGAATTAGATTCGTTAAATTTTATTCGCCGAATTCGCTTGACAAAGCAGTGCCTCTACATTTAAATAGAAAAATTTGCGATATAATCTGATTTAATGTGTAAAATAAGTTTAAAAAATTTATAAACTAGATAGATCTCTTTTTCATGATAATTTAATGTTAAATAAATCGAATATGAATTGGTCTATAGAAACTATTAATTTTCTTATTATATTATCATTCATACAAGAATACATTCATTAATATTTATTATTTTTTACAAAGAAGATTTAGCGAAAAGATTCTCGTTGAAAACCGTAAAATTATAATTTAAGAAGCACTGTAAAACTGCACAATTGCGACGATGGCTCTCGCAACGATGACGGGAAGTTC
Source organism: Monomorium pharaonis (assembly GCF_013373865.1). Classification (NCBI taxonomy): domain Eukaryota; kingdom Metazoa; phylum Arthropoda; class Insecta; order Hymenoptera; family Formicidae; genus Monomorium; species Monomorium pharaonis. Next base: position 28,547,776 of record NC_050470.1, on the reverse strand, counting down.
TCGCATCGTTGTAGCGAACCGGATAAAACTAGGAGGAACAGCCGAAGGAAGGGAACTTTGCCATTTCGTTGTAAGCCGTCATTAACAGATACTTAGGATGCAAGAGAAGGGAGGACACGATGTACTCGCACCTGCGTGCACCATTAAAACGCACTATTAAATATTAACGGAGACCTTTATGAGGCTCGTAATACGCTCAACGGCTCGTAGCTCGCTGCTAACGTCAGTACCTTCTCCTCGAGCAACGCTGAGGAACTCGAAATAGCTCCCGTTCATCGACGTGAACTTCCGACACCTTCCTTAAAGCGTCACGGGATCCGGTTCGTTATTGCAAATACGTAAAATAAGTAACGATCCGTGACAATTAATGTTTTAGTCTCGGCCGTTGATTATTCAAAGTAAAACGTTACGTGCTATCGAAAATACATTTTCCACAAATCAGAAAATTTACAAAGAACGTTTTACTAGTAGTAGTATCTAACAATTTAGTTGAATATAGATCTGAAAATAATTTTGTTAGACGCTACTAAAATAATTGAACTTTCAAATCGATGCTTCATGTTAAAATTTTTTTACAACACGCTCATCTTGATATTAATTACTATTTTGGTCCAATAAAATTATCTTCAGATCTGTACCAGCTAAATTTTTAAATAATAGATGATAATAGATAAGATAATAGATGATATTTTTCAAATCTTTTTGCGTCCAATTCTAATTTATTATTTATTATTTTTATATATGCACATAGCATGTGGAGAATCATTCTCATTTACATGAATTTAACTGAGTACCATTTTAGGATTGATTATCGAATGTTTAAAAATAATTGGACAATTAAAAGTATGTATGTTTTATTTTAAAGAATCTTATCAATTTCTGTTAAATACTTAAAAAGAAAGCAAAGTTCGGAAATTGAAAAACAATATCTAAGATTGCTAATTTAGTTTTTTAATCAATCTGCGCTTTAATCACTGATTATTTTATTATTTATACGCAGAAATGTAAGTCATAAACAAAAATGTCGTCGACGTTTAATTAAACTCCAAAATATTTAATAATTATATTAATATGATTGCACGAAAACGAGAAGAAATACGACAGATATTAGAATAATTTTTTAGAGCAATATTAAGTGTAAAAAATATATTTAATTATATTAAAATATTTAGAATACTTTAATACTGCGACAACTTTCATGTTACTATAATATAAAATACCATTTAAATTTAATACCATAAAGTGAATCAAATCTGTTAAAGAATCAAACCTATTAATAAAAGCTACTATATCAGTGACATGACTTTATCGATCAAGATTTCATTGGCAATTGTTATGAGTTTAATGATCCAGTTTCTAACAATGCTTCCCCAATTTAATTTACTCACGATGTCGCAAACGTGTTACTCACCGTCAAGTCATACGTGAAAAGAATTCTAATAAATCAACTGTGATATATCTGTATAACTTGGATATATCAGTTTATCATATAATTATGGTTCACGCTGACGATGAAACGCCAGTCCATGTTTGTAGTTCGTTCAAGAAAGATGCAGGGCGCTCGCTGTTTTCGTAGGTTGTTGATTTTAGCATTAGCGCTTTTATTAGATAATTGGTTCGTCACGAACATTAATGCACATCCGCAGCTTATAATCATTGGATAAGACCACACTAACATCACCGAAATCGATGAAAACAGAAAATATCACTCCCGGGATGATTAGCTATAGACGTGAGTAAAGAAGTGAAGTTTCTTTTCGATTACGCCTGAAGAAAAGGCTGTTTGGAAAATGCCCCCCATAAAGATAATTAAAAAATACCCTGATATTCCAGAAATATAATATTTATATTTGCAGTTGATTCATGGTCTCAATACGATAATCCTGAGAAGGTACAGAACGAGAAGGAGATATATATCGGTCATTGAAATCGAGAAAAACCATTACGACGAATGAAACTTTACTATGGCCTAATGGTATCGTGAATTATTACGTTCATTCATCCATAGGTACGCCGTTTTTGCAATTCTAAATCAAAACAGCGACAAACATACAATTAAAATAAGGTCACAAATGATGGAAACGTTTCCATTCAAATAGATATATTTAAGAATTGCAGTATATTATTACTTTAGACATAAGTCAGTATAGCCATTGGTTTTTTCAAAATAGTTAGAGCAACAAAATCTGCAACAAAGCGACCTAATTAATTAGACACCTAAGAGTACTAAATATTTATGGAAGTTTTTTTTTCGATTGCTGTATCACTTTTATAGACTAATTTATTTATCCATTTCAGCTAATGAACCGACGAAATTTATTTGTACTGGAGGATGCATTACGCACTATAATGTCGAAGACGTGCATAAATTCGTGCGCGTTCATGAATACGCGAAGCTCCCAG